>NC_091167.1:25508782-25808782 GCF_040958095.1 Procambarus clarkii
CCCTGAATTATATGAATTATATGTTTAACTGATCTCTTACCCTGTCCATAGAGGACAGAAAATATATATGCTGATTAGTATTGTAAATGTGTGGCCACGTCTGTGGTAGAAAATAATACAAAAAAAACTAGCGAGGCTTCTCTCTCCCTGTTTGTATCTACAGTATCTGTATATGTATCTCAAATGTACAGTTCCACGGGTATTTAAGGGGAGGAACCTGGAGCTAAACTCCGCGTGGTAGGCTACCCACCAACTACACAGCGGCTTGTTTAATGGAGAGAGCACAGCCACCGTCTGCAATTATCAACTTAGCAGAGAGCAAGGTTACCTAATGCGACCTGACCTCTACTCAGCCTGTGAACAATTAACACTTATAAGGTGTGACTTAGAAATGCTATGGGCTGACAGCCTGGCGCCGCAAATATCCTGTGTGTCTGATTCTCGTGGTATGAAATATGAAATACAACCATTAATAGTGTTAAACAATTACATAACTTTGTGTGTACTTTCCAATAATTGTATTAAATTAATCTCATTATGTTTTATATTTTAAAAGCAAAATAAAACAAAATACTAAATATTTTTTTGAGAACTCTGCAGTATTGTTGTCGAGTCTGTGCTATCGTCGGCGAATTTTTACAAAATTCATTTTGTAAATTACATTTACAAATATAGTTGTCCGACTAGAATCGCATAAAGCTCAAATGTAACTAATAAAATAGAGTTTCTTGTGGATATAAAAATAAAAATTATTAATAAAGACAGGAAACTGAGATTGCCAGAAGCCTCTTTCGACAAATGCTTTCAAATTAAATATCTAAAAATCAATTTTTCCTTTTATCTGGACGATGAAGCAAGATGTAGGTGAGGTACTTCAGGTGAGTTACATCAAAGGTGACGCAGTGACCAGTGACCCGGGGTGAGTTACACCAAGGGTGACGCAGTGACCAGTGACCCGGGGTGAGTTACATCAAAGGTGACGCAGTGACCAGTGACCCGGGGTGAGTTACACCAAGGGTGACGCAGTGACCAGTGACCCGGGGTGAGTTACACCAAGGGTGACGCAGTGACCCGGGGTGAGTTACATTCAGAGTGGTTGACAAATGGAATGCATTAGGGGGTGATGTGGTGGAGGCTGACTCCATACACAGTTTCAAGTGTAGATATGACAGAGCCCGATAGGCTCAGGAATCTGTACACCTGTTGATTGACGGTTGAGAGGCGGGACCAAAGAGCCAGAGCTCAACCCCCGCAAACACAACTAGGTGAGTACAACTAGGTGAGTACCAAGGGTGACGCCGTGACCAGTTGCCCGGGGTGAGTTACACCAAGGGTGACGCAGTGACCAGTGTCCCGGGGTGAGTTACACCAAGGGTGACGCAGTGACCAGTGTCCCGGGGTGAGTTACACCAAGGGTGACGCAGTGACCAGTGTCCCGGGGTGAGTTACACCAAGGGTGACGCAGTGACCAGTGGCCCGTGGGTGAGTTACACCAAGGGTGACGCAGTGACCAGTGTCCCGGGGTGAGTTACACCAAGGGTGACGCAGTGACCAGTGTCCCGGGGTGAGTTACACCAAGGGTGACGCAGTGACCAGTGGCCCGTGGGTGAGTTACACCAAGGGTGACGTAGTGACCAGTGTCCCGGGGTGAGTTACACCAAGGGTGACGCAGTGACCAGTGTCCCGGGGTGAGTTACACCAAGGGTGACGCAGTGACCAGTGGCCCGTGGTTGAGTTACACCAAGGGTGACGCAGTGACCAGTGTCCCGGGGTGAGTTACACCAAGGGTGACGCAGTGACCAGTGTCCTGGGGTGAGTTACACCAAGGGTGACGCAGTGATCAGTGTCCCGAGGTGAGTTACACCAAGGGTGACGCAGTGACCCGCCCGAGATGAGTTACACCAAGGGTGACGCGATGACCACGGGTGAGTTACACCAAGGGTGACGCAGTGACCAGTGGCCCGTGGGTGAGTTACACCAAGGGTGACGCAGTGACCAGTGACCAGGGGTGAGTTACACCAAGGGTGACGCAGTGACCAGTGGCCCGTGGGTGAGTTACACCAAGGGTGACGCAGTGACCAGTGTCCCGGGGTGAGTTACACCACGGGTGACGCAGTGACCAGTGGCCGCGGCGCCAGAACGCTCTTGGTGAGCCAATATGTCATCATGTGTGATACGGTTATCAGAGAGAGTGTAATTCCCCAGCCTGGCCTGGCCTGGTGCCAGGTGTATAGCTGCAGGTGACGCCCCCATCACCACCACCACTCAACCATCACTAAGCCAGGTATATAACTAGATACCACCACCCCCACCACTTAGGGAGTTGGATAGACCAAGAAACACATTGAGGAAGGAGAGAGGTGAGAGGCGCCCACAGCAAGGTGAGGAAGGACTATTACAGTCAAGTCCGGCCCACAGCAAGGTGAGGAAGGACTATTCCAGTCAAGTCCGGCCCACAGCAAGGTGAGGAAGGACTATTCCAGTCAAGTCCAATGTGGGAGAGAACGGGAAGGGGAAACAACGAATGAGAGGAGGGAATTCGCTTAAAGTGAACTAGGCTACTAGGGAAACATGGATAAAGTATAGAGAACTACGTATAGAGGATAGCAGACATGCACTAAACACAGAAACTAAGGAATTAGATCGAATTTTGTATTATTCACTCTATAACAGTCGGGAAAAAAAATAAAGCTAAAAAACAAACTTAAATGTTGCTAGTGTATATCTTTCCTCAATCTTTGACGGCTTTGGTTACATTTATTAAACAGTTTACAAGCATAAAAACTTCCCAACCAACTGTTGTTATTGTTGTAAACAGCCTCCTGCTGCTTCGGAGCTCATTAACTGTTTAATAATTGTAAACAAAGCCGCCAAAGATTGAGAAAAGATGTACAGTTTCGTAAGTGCTTGCGTAACTGCTTCGTGAATCTGGCCCTAGATTCTCAAGCCTCTAGTCTTAGGTGACAGGAGTACAATAGCTACCTTTATCCTTGGCACAAACACGAGGCAATCCCGTCATGGACGGGTATCTGGTTGTAAGGCTCATGTGATGCTGTAGTGGCAAGATAAAGCCTCAGTCAAGTTTAGTGCAGGCCCAGTTGTCAAGTGGCCCAGATAATGTTGAGTCACTTCTCAGACATTAGTCACCAAACAAACGTTGTGTACATCAGTTCTTCTCAACGTGGGTGAGGAAGAAACTCACTCACTAACAGTGAGTGAGTTTCACCCACTCAACCGTTAACAGAAAACGGGACATTCTGTCAATTTCGCGAGCCGCTTCCATTTTCTTGTTCGACATTTTTATGGCCTTAGGTAAATTGTCTAAGCCAGATCAAGAGGGGACCGAGAGCTACATCACAACCCTGCAGCCGCTCCTCAGCCTGATACATTTACATTTTACATTTATACATGTTTGTGTTTGAATTAGAAACAGTGAAGTCAATCTTTTAAGAACAGTGGTGGTGAAGAGCAGACACCTGGATGGTGTTCCAGCAGACACCTGGATGGCGTTCCAGCAGACACCTGACTGTCGTTTCAGCATACACCTGACTGTCGTTCCAGCAGACACCTGCATGGCGTTCCAGCAGACACCTGGATGGCGTTCCAGCAGACACCTGGATGGCGTTCCAGCAGACACCTGGATGGCGTTCCAGCAGACACCTGGATGGCGTTCCAGCAGACACCTGGATGGCGTTCCAGCAGACGCAGTACTACACTGAGGCTGTATACTGTCAGTGAAACATGCAGTGTTCCCCCACAGTAACTCTGGCACTAAAGTCTCAAAATATGGCACCAAGTCGGGAAGACTACTATGTGTAGCCACTAAAATAAAAATACAAAAATAATCTCTGCAATAGTGGGGACAATAGAGGCTATATACATTCTGTGAAGCACAATGCAAGCATTGTGCGAGTCTAAACGCGTAGTATACGAGTTTAGTCGCCGGCCAGCCCCCCTCAACCCTTTATATAATACTCACTACCTTATAATACCGCTTAAATACTTAATAAGATACAGTTTAGCAACACACAAATAAACTACACACACACACACATACAGTAACTAAACAGGTGTAGTGGCATTGGACGACCTTCAACAAGGAACTATTATAAAAGGGACTGATTAAGTCAACTTGAAGACATTTGAGACACTTGAATGCCTTGCAAGCTGGATTAACAAGAACGACGTGTATTCCCAGCCAGTCCCCTCTCCTTAGACCAAGGTTGTGGGTACGCTGAGTGCACTTGTACCTTCTATGTCTCCTAGTTTGTGGAGTGTGTCGACAGGTATGGACAGGGTCAGGTACAGAGAAGTGTAGACAGCTATAGACAATCGACTTGAGAATGGTCCAGGACGGACCGAAACGTCGTCGTCCCTTCACCTTCTAGCCACGTTATTGTGACTCTTCGCCTGCAGCTATAAGTCGAGTTTAACAGTGATCTCTAACCTAGTCTACCCTAGCCTAGTCTACCTTAGCCTAGTCTACCTTAGCCTAGTCTACCTTAGCCTAGTCTACCCTAGCCTAGTCTACCCTAGCCTAGTGCGGAGCATAAATGATTACAGTGTATTTACCTTTCTCGGAAATTATTATTTCCTGCGATAACATTTACATTATTATTATAATCATTTATTATTACCGATATTGTATTAATTAATTTATATATAATATGCAATATGAATGTCCCTTTGTTACCATGGCCTGGCTGAGATAGATTTTATGATGTGACTAATCTATAATTCAGACTTATTTTGTGTGAGGCGTTAGGAGGCGTTTCTTCTGCATTTAGATTCCAATTCTTTGTTATAATCGTGAATTTGCACTCTCGACCCGGCCTGTGGTTATAATATTATTTGGGAATTATATTTATAATTACCCTCCTCACGAGCCCAACAATTAGTAAATCTTATGCCGAGTTACATAATAAGTTCGTAATTAAGTAAAGGAATTAATAAGAATCATCTCGCTAGGTTCTTTACTAGGGAAAGCATGCATAGTATTTTCAGCAAACTCCCAACTTTGTTATTAAGTCTGTGAAGATTTTATATCACAAAATTACCTAAGTGAAATTACAGAATGAGAGATACACTTGTGGTATTCCGTCTTCCCAGTACTCTTTGACGTATAACGCTTTGAAACTACTGACAGTTTTGGCCTCCACCACCTTCTGGCCTAACTTGTTCCACCCGTCCACCACTATAATAATATCTGTCACTTATATAACATACCTCTGAAATACGACACAGGTATTTTACCCATGGGCTGGCAGAGGAGTATTTGTAGGTACACAAGACAAAATTTATATAAATCCGCTTGTCACGAATGTATTAACGTTGAAAACAACTGCCCCGAGTGAGGATCGAACTCACGACCTTGAGATTATGAGACTCACGCGCTGCCTACTGCGCCATCGAGGCCCTTGTAAGCGAGTGTGCAAGAAATGTATATATTTATCACGCTGAATGTCTCGTAATATATATATATATATATATATATATATATATATATATATATATATATATATATATATATATATATATATATATATATATATATATATATATTTATATATGAGCACGTTGTACTGAACGGGGTGAGAATAACTTCAGATACCTCATCCTTTTGTGTGTATTTATACCTCAAACAAATTACTTGAATTTGAATGTGAATGTGAGTATTTACTATTTCTCTCTGCAGAAACGAGCTAAACGAGCTATTAGCACCGCCTTTCTAACCAATCTCTTTATCCTCTAATATATTTCCCACGTATATGTATTTCTAACACACACACACACACACACACACACACACACACACACACACACACACACACACACACACACACACACACACACACACACATTTCCAGGAAGCAGCCCGTAGCAGCTGTCTAACTCCCAGGTACCTATTTACTGCTAGGTTAACAGAGGCATCAGGGTGAAAGAAACTCTACCCATTT
This sequence comes from Procambarus clarkii, assembly GCF_040958095.1. Taxonomy (NCBI): domain Eukaryota; kingdom Metazoa; phylum Arthropoda; class Malacostraca; order Decapoda; family Cambaridae; genus Procambarus; species Procambarus clarkii. The sequence goes on from NC_091167.1 coordinate 25,514,740, forward strand.
GTTTCTGCCTCGGCCGGGAATCGAACCTGAGAACCTAGGACTACGATCCCAGAACGTAGAACAGTTTCTTTATTATGCACCCCGCTTTCTTACATTTAAATGGTACAACCATTATATAGCTATAGCTCACTATAGCTATATAGTCACTATAGCTATAGCTCACTATTGCTATATAGTCGTAATGGCTTGGCGCTCTCTCCTGATAGTTCCCTTCCCTTCTTTCACCAACGTGTGAAGCCACCTAGACGGTGGCTTATATGTGCTGAGTTACATAATGAGTTCGTAATTAAGTAAATGGGTGATTAGCTACTCTTGTTATTCTCACAACAATGAGAATAACAGTTATGAACAGAGACAAGAACTCCTCTATCACTTGTACTTCCCAAGTTTTAGTGTACTTGGATATCTACACAGCAACTGGCTGCAGCGTGTAAACACACTTATATGTGTACAATATATTTGATATTGTTTTAATACATTTAATTTCAGGTTCTGAGAACGTGGTGCTGCGGGAAGACCTGTACCAGCTGTGAGTGAGGGATATTAACACCTCTTTGGGCACCTGCTCTGATACGCCATCTTGGTTACTCAAGACAACATAGATACACTCAAGAAACATGGCCACATTCAAGGGGCAAGATTATAAAAAGTTGAGTATACATATTGCTTGCCACAATAGGTCACCTGATCTTGATGTTCTATGAATTCATTTACATAAACTGAAAAAAAAAATCCCCACTTTTTATGTTCTTTCCGTTTTATCACCAAAATTACCGCACAAAATACCTGATTAACTGGATTCACCGCGATACCTTGACATTTTCATCTCCATAATGCAACCCAGCAACAACAACCCGAATCCACCGCCCACTCCACTCTCCCCACTCCCATCCTCACCCCTCATCCACCTCCCCCTTCCCCCCATCCACCACCGAGTGAAAATTCCTACAGTCTGATCAAAGAACATTCATTTTATATGTAATCTGCATGTCACTGATATCCCTCTTCGTTTGTACCGCACCATTCAAGTGTCATACACACCCGTCACCAAGAAAGGTAATGAGGATCTTGCTCTTCTTAAAGCTGTCGCACTTGAAACAGCTGCCTCCTCTATCAAAAACCTACGATCTCACGAGCACTATGTCTACACCGACGGCTCAGTCCATTCCTCAACAGGAGGGACTGCAGCAGCCTGTAAGTTTTATATAAACAATACTTGCACACAGACTGTCAGGTTAAACAACTGGCTGAGTTCTTCACAAACAGAACTAGCTGCGCTGCAACTACCTACCAGTGCACTAAAAAAATACAGGAGGAATAACTTTCTGTGATTCAAAGTCTGCTCTTCAAGCACTTGAAAACTTCTGAAAGATCGACTGAAAGCACTTTATAATAACAGTTATAAATAACTTGTTGCACAGGATAAGGTGTTTTAGAATGTATTTTGAATGGATACCATCTCACATAAATATAACCCAACATAATGATTGATATTGCAGCCAAATTAGCATATAACAAGGACGAAGTTGAATTTGATTGCTGATATAATTCAATGTTATAATATAGGGATGCGTTTCCCCAGGGAGTAGGATCACAGTGTACAAAACACAAAATAAAATGGGTAACAAAGTACAAGTAGAATACAGATGTACTCACCAGACAGGAGCGGAGGGTGTGTGGGGGATGATGGGGTGAAGGGGTAATGTTGCTTGAAGGTAATGTTTACTCAGATAAAGTGCCAGGACTGTTGTCTTGTCTTTTCCATCCTACAGGTTTATATTTTTTGGCTGCTTCATCGGTCCTCTTAAGTTATTGTGCAGGTTTTCAATGACGTTTATAGCTCCCAAATCAATCGTTAGTTGCTATCAAGTTTATCGAGCTTTAACTGACACCATACTCTCGTAACTCCTAAAATAATGAGCATATGCTTCATCATATAGAAGCGAATAAGCACGTTCCTCTTTTGCATGATTTTCAATCCAAACACGAAATAATTTATCTTCCCTCCCCCCTCAAGAAAACGAATGTTTGCAATTCATAACTTTTGCAGCACTTAATGAAGTCACAACATTTACCACTTGTTCTTATACTGTCAGAGTTATTAATAACTGTTCTCACTCACATGTCAGGCCGGGAGCAGTGGCCATACACATAAAACTTGAATTTCACTTCTAAATTGATCATTTTCCTGGTTCACTTGGGTTTTGAGACGACACTATCACTTGATAGTGATAGTGATAGCTTTACATTCGTTTACAGAGGCTGGCTGGCTGGTGAAGTTCTACAGCTGTGAAGGTCAGACGACGCGTCGTTCCCTCACAAGGTACTGTAAACAATGGGGGAGGTCGCTTCAGGTCCGGTGAGCTCCTCAGTCCTCTGCTTATGAAAACGGGGCTAAAAAAATAATTATTGATTTAAAATTTCGCAAACTTATAATACAAAAATATGGACACTGTAATTCAAAAAGTGGTAGTTAAACTTCATTGAACATAAATCGAAGAAGGATAAATAGAAAGATACATAAATAGAGGGACTACAGCACGATAAAATTGACACACACACACACACACACACGTCTTTGGGAATAGGCTATATAGCCTGGCGGAGTATAGCCTGATGATACGATAGCAGGTTTGGGTAAGAGAGTTCACGTGGAGAACAGTATTAAAGCCGCGTATTGATATCCAAAACACGTACATGCACCATGATTTATTGTTATGAATGAACTCCAGTGCCTGCGGGGTCTCAGCTGGCGAATTTTATTGACCTTCAGTCGATATCACTTATATTTCCGGGTTAAAAATGAACTACGTGACTCGATATTTTAACTTTTGTGGCATTAATTCGCAACTAAAAATAAAACAGTGTTGTATTTCGTGCATAGAAACTTTACCATTGTTGTACTTCTTGACCGAGTAATTTCTTGAAGCTAGTAATCTCGACTCGCATTCCATGCATACAGACCAATACTGAATACATTATTAAGTTTGTTAATAAAAAAACAAGAGTAAGAACCTGAAAGTGGACATAAGCCAATATTAACTACAATATTAACTACAATTTACAGTCTCCGTGGTGTAGTGGTAAGACACTCGCCTGGCGTTCCGCGAGCGCTATGTCATGGGTTCGTATCCTGGCCGGGGAGGATTTACTGGGCGCAATTCCTTAACTGTAGCCTCTGTTTAACGCAACAGTAAAATGTGTACTTGGATGAAAAAACGATTCTTCGCGGCAGGGGATCGTATTCCAGGGACCATAGGATTAAGGACTTGCCCGAAACGCTACGCGTACTAGTGGCTCTACAAGAATGTAACAACTCTTGTATATATCTCAAAAAAAAAAAAAAAAAAAAAAAAAAAAAGGGCACACATCAGTATAACAACATCAGCAGAGTATGCAAAATTGTCAAACACAGAATGGCATGTAGAAATCATAGTGAGAAATGTTTCAGAATATCCTGCGACGCTGGTCTGACATGCGCTGTTCTGAAACAGCGCATGTCAGACCAGCTACAGAATATGCAGCGCCAGCATAGATTCCCAGGCTTATAAGCACAAGAAGAAAATAAGGGGGAGGGGGAGGATGTGTTACGGTTTGCATCAATTTAAATTACGTCTCTGGAAATGTCTCCCAGTGCGAGTGAGGACGGTGTAGGTGATTTAGGTCAGTATGATAAAAGCAGATAAGGAAGGTGCAGATGACACTGCTCAGGACACTATACGTGCTGTAATCTGTCCTCTTGAGGGAGCAGTAAGCCAGGCCAATGTGCATATGGACGCCCATAACTTAGTCACTGCAGCTGCCCAGAGCTGCGATACTGAAGATTGTGTTGAGCCTGGGGAGGTGCCCATAGAACAAGTAATTGCTTGTCAACTAGATGTTGAGGATGACCCCATGCGTGATAGTGACAATGGAATGTCTGTGCAGCGGACAACAACACCCTCTTCTGTAATGTCTGGTAGAGTGGGCTAAGGGTCGTGTGAAAGCTGGTTGTGCAAGCGGTCATGTGAAGAAACGTGGGAAAAAAAATAACCCAGAGTATTGATTTGAAACGTATGAAGGATTGTGATGCTAAATTAAAAGTCAGTGAAAAAACTGAGCAGGTGATTGACGTTGAAATTCAGTGTCCAAGGTAAGGAGGAGTTGCCGCAATGTAGCCAGGGGCACAGTACAACCGGTGAGTGGTGATCATGTGAAAGATGACAATGATAAGTAGACACGATACTTAGGAGCTACAAGAATTTTGCCCCAAGAGTGTAACAATTATATGCTGTGCTTACTATATTAACCTGCAATGTTAAATGGGATTCTTGTAATGTTATTTGTCTATTTGTACTCACTGAATTTGTGCGCCCCTTGAGGGACTTGAAGTAGAGGGGGGTAGAAATAGTTTAAGCTGGAAATTGATACTATGGGGATATGTACACCTCAGGAAACAGCTTCGTTAGTGTCAAGTGAGATAAAAATGGATAAAAAGTAATTTGTTTTTTCTCAAAATGACATTCGGGAAGCCTATTAATTTTAATTGTGCTTCTCTAAACATTAATGGATTCAATTGTAGAAACAAACAGGTGCAACTAACCTCTTTGTTTAAATATCATAAATTGGATGTACTTTTAGTGCAAGAATACAATGTACAAGATGTTAAGAAACTTGACGTGCTGCGTGATTATTTTGAAAGCCTATAAATGCTACGAACCTGTTGAAAGGTGGTACGATGATATTGATTGCTAAATAAGCCCACAAAGAGGTTCTTAATACCGAGATGGATAATAATGGTAATGTTTTATATACGAAGATTTCTTTTTTCTGGACACTATAATTCCTCCGCTTAATGTGTATGCTCCCTCAGGCACCCGCAGGAGCAAAGAAAGGGAGGAATTGTTCTCTAAAGTGGTATTGTATTTTTTCAAACATGATACACGCAATGTTATTTTTGGTGGCGACTTTAATTGTGTCACTTCTGTGAGAGATTGTAGCACTCAGTTACACGTGTATCTCCTGCTTTAATGATACTTTTGAAATATATTGGTCTCAACGGAACAATTTAGCAGTCCCCGTGGTGTAGTTGGTAAGACACTCGCCTGGCGTTCCGCGAGCGCTTTGTCCTGGGTTCGTATCCTGGCCGGGGAGGATTTACTGGGCGTCAATCCTTAACTGTAGCCTCTGTTTAACTCAACAGTAAAATGGGTTGTTAAACGATTTGGCGGGTCGTATTCCGGGGAACATAGGATTAAAAACTTCCCCGAAACGCTATGCGAGCTAGTTCTAAGAATATAAGAACTCTTGTATATATAACTAAATAAATAAAATAAATAACACTAACAGAAGTGTCTCCGAGTACACATATGTTCGCCAGGATTATTATGGTTCTATAGGCTTAATAGAATATATATGCACATATTAAAAGAAAAAGTTAGCTCTTGCAGTACTCTTCCGGTCAGCTGTTCAGATCATTGTTTGGTTGTGATGAAGCTTGTTATTAACGATCAGGTTAAAGTGGGGACAGGGTCATGGAAGCTCATTGTAGTATGTTGCAGAGTAAAGATTATTATTATTATTGCAGAGTATTATTATTATTATTTTAAAGTCTTCTCCAGGTAAGGGAGGGCAGGCGGAGGGGGCAAAGCTGAAAACACAAATGAGTTTAGAAACTTCGTGGTGTCCCTGTAATTATGGCTACCTTAATCAGTGGTGGTTACCTTACCTTGCCTTGCTCTACAGTAACCACCATGTCCCATGTGGTCTAGTGGCTAGGATACCTGGCTTTCACCCAGGAGGCCCGGGTTCGATTCCCGGCATGGGAAGAGTTTTCCTTAGATTATGCTTGGTAAATATGGGTATAAACATCAGAAAGTACAGAAAGTGACCACATTTGGGTCTGTCCTAAACCATTGCAAAGTCGTGTGGTCATAATATTGTCAAAATAATTCACAGACAAAATAATAAGACAAATCTGCACGAGTTATTTCATCTATGATTATACTTTCACGCAAGAATTGGATACCTGATTAACCAGGCTGTGATTTATGCGTCAGGCTGCGAGCAGCCGCGCACAGCAAACAGCTTGGTTGACCAGTCCAGCAACCAGGAGACCTGGTCGAGGACCGGGCCGCAGTGACGTTGAGGCCAGAAATCATCGCAAGGTAACTACCACCTTACGGTACCCTGTTACCTAGTCAGCAAAGGTAAAAGACACCCAGACTAGGTAGGGTGGGACCAGGACACCCTGACTTGGTAACCCTGTTACCTAGTCAACAGTTACCTAGCTGACTAGGTAACCTTGTTACCTAGTCAGCTAGTGCAGATTTGTCTCTGATCTGTGAAGTTTTGTTGGAGTTCTTTGTGAATTAATTTGACAATATTATATCCACACGACTTTGCAATGGTTTAGGACAGACCCAAATGTGGTCACTTTCTGTACTTTCTGATGTTTATACCCATATTTACCAAGCATAATCTAAGGAAAACTCTTCCCATGCCGGGAATCGAACCCGGGCCTCCTGGGTGAAAGCCAGGTATCCTAGCCACTAGACCACATGGGACATGGTGGTTAACTCAGCGCAAGGCAAGGTAAGGTAACCACCACTGATTAAGGTAGCCCTGATTACAGACACACATTGAAGTTCCTCCACTCATTTTTTTTTTTTTTTTTTTTTTTTTTTTTTTTTTTTTTTTTTTTTTTAGATATATACAAGAGTTGTTACATTCTTGTACAGCCACTAGTACGCGTAGCGTTTCGGGCAAGTCCTTAATCCTATGGTCCCTGGAATACGATCCCCTGCCGCGAAGAATCGTTTTTTCATCCAAGTACACATTTTACTGTTGCGTTAAACAGAGGCTACAGTTAAGGATTTGCGCCCAGTAAATCCTCCCCGGCCAGGATACGAACCCTTGACATAGCGCTCGCGGAACGCCAGGCGAGTGTCTTACCACTACACCACTGCATTTGTGTTTTCAGTTTCCCGATAATAATTATATAATACAATAATAATTATATAATATTATAATAATAATAATAATTATGAGAACATCAGTAGGATTTGAAGTTTCCAGCAAATCGTTACTATAAGTACTTCCATTTAGGAGGCTGAGCTGCGTACACACACACCAGCGTAGTTCTCCAGCCCGTCCTCCTAAGGCTCCCCAACGTCAAGAAACGGTCGTACTAAAAGTGCCTTATCCAGAGGACCCAAAACAGAAAACGGGACAGTTTGTTAATTTCGCGAGCCGGTAACATTGTGTAGAACGATAATTTTGGGCCTTAGGTAGAGTATACGTCAAAATGGTTTTACTAGGTGGACGAATGAAGTTGTCATCCAGTAATTACACTGAGGTAACCTCCCATGCTCAGCAGAGCGGCCTGGAGTCTCCTGGGTGCTTCAGCAACCCGTCCTCTTAAAAATAACGTCACTTTTGGCTCGTATGCGCACTATGCCCAAATTTGGACGTAATTTGAAATGAAATCGACTCACAAAAGTGACGTACTGTTCCGTTTTCTGTTTGAGTCGTCCGGCCTGATGGTCAACACCCCACAACTCTGCACTCATTACTAATACTCAGAAAGCAGTGTTTTGATTTGTTTCAGAGGAATTACTGTGTTTCTTTTCCCCACCTCCATGCAACATCCCCCACTCTCCTTTCCCCTCCCTGTAACTCTCCTCTCTCCCTCTCTGTAACAGTGTAAAGGAGGAAATGTATATGTTTATCTCTCAGAATGTTTGGTAATATGTTTATTGTTTGTGATGTGTGTCTATGTATGTATTAACACGATGTACTGAACGGGGTGAGAATAGCTTGAGCTACCTCATCCCTTTATGTGTATTTTACCTCAATAAATTTATTTCAATTTCAATTTCACTGTAACAATCCCCCCTCCCCCGTCTTGCTCTATGTGTAACCTCCTTCTCCCTGTAACACCCTTACCCTTCCTGTAACCCCCCTCCTCCCCCCCCCCCCCCCCTCCCCTCAGGCGGAATGTTATGCAACATTTTACACACTCGGGAAAGTCTGAATTCCAAAGCAGTGTTGTTTATTTTGTGTCATTACAAATACCTCAGCATACTTGTGTCTTTTCATATACATTTATATTTACTTATTTATTTATTTAGTTATGTAGATGTAAATATATTTGAAGAGAAACGATGTTTTTTAAGAGTTAAGCGAATATGAAGAAAGCTTTGGCTGTACTGGAACAGTTGGGCAAGACGGTGGTGGCCTAGACAATGTTCATTCACTTGTCATAATATTTAATATTGTTTCTTTTCTTGTCGTGTCGATCCCACACTCACCAGCATGTGGGAAGCCTAATCACACGATATATATTATATGTGTGTATTTGACTCCTTCTAAAGATGTATTAATATACGAAAGTACTTAAGGAAATTCTTGTTTCAATTTTCCTCCGTGGTCTGACACTGTCATATATGATATATATATAATAATATGAAAATGAATAGGAAAACCATTGATATAACAAACATCTTGTTTCAGATTTTTTACTTTAAAAAGCATGACGTTTCGCATACTTCTCGTATTCATAAAAACATAAGTCTCAATAAAATAAGTCTCAAAGAACTCATACTGATCAAAATTACATATTACAATTAAAGAAATATCATACGACATTGGTTATAAAACAAAACACTTAAGCTTACTTGAAATGTTCAAACAGAATAAAACTGGATGGCTATCACAATGATAATAAAACCTAATTCAAAAAGTAACAATAAAATAACTAATAAAACAAACCACACTGTTAAACTTACGTGAAGTGATCAAACGAAGTGGAACTTGATAATTATTACGTGGACAATCAACACTAATATAACACTAATAATAACGACTACACACTTACAAAAAATGTATATAAAACACACGCAAGATAGAAAACAATTGTAAAATACTTGCCAAAATCTTATAAATAACATAAATATCAAACAAAACTAAACATTAAAATGTATTCTAGGTCTTAATTAAAACAACTTTAACAATATACAAAATCAACACTTAAAATAAGTAAGAAGAGACAAATCATGGTAGACTAAAGCAAAAATTAAAAAACCAGCATGACCTATAAATCAAAATACAAGGCCTATATATTGTGTATATACATATATTACAGTATTACAGTGTATATGTATATTACAGTATACAATTGAACAGCTTTAGTCCTCGGTGTAGTAACTTGGAACATCCTCGTCTTTCTCTCTCTCTCTCTCTCTCTCTCTCTCTCTCTCTCTCTCTCTCTCCACAAGCACTCCCAGAGTGAGAGTTACATCACTTGCCAATATCAAAGGTCGACCGTGTTTCAGGAAATCCCGTACTGCCAAAATCACTAGCTCCTCGAAGAGTGAGGGAAAATGGGGGAGAGAGAGAGTTGGGCAAATGGTGAGAGGAGGAGAGATGGAATGAGTGCGGAACATAGAGGGAGTTGGGGTGAGTGAGGGTCTGAAAGAGAGTGGGGGAGGGTGTGTGTGGAGGGAGAGAAATTGAAGGGAAGGTGAAGGGGGGGAAAGATAAGGTATATGAGAAGGTGTGAGGGAGGGGTGTTGGGGACAGTGGGAGGGTCGAGTGCCTGGTGGGGGGAGGAGAGGAGGAGGAAGAGGGGGTTATGGGGGCCATTGACAATGTGTTGCAATGTTTGAGTGTGTTCTCAGACGTTCACTGATGAAGAACGTATGGTGCAATTGCGTGTGTATGTGTGTGTGTATTTACTATTTATGCTTGCAGGATCAAGGCGTCAGCTCTTGGACCCCGCCTTGCTAACCTTGGTTATCTAATCTTCTGTGAGGAGGGCAGAAATAGCCTAAGCTACTCTATCCTTTTGAGATGTAATTTATTGTCTCAATAAACGTACTTGAACTGACTCCCGACCTAATTTTCTTTCATATTTACCACTACATATATTTCTAACACACACATCAGCTCGGCCTCCTAAAATGAAAGTACTTAAAGTAACTATGTTTTCCGGAAGTACCAATTATGTAGTGGTGGCTCACCAGAAAGTTGACTTTAGTGTTATTAAATTTGGGCAAGCCAGAAACTTTTTTTTACCGCAACATAAATTAAAGACCTAACCTAACTTAACCTAACTTAACCTAACCTAGCCTCTCATAGCAAGGCTATGCTACCATTGTAAGCCCTACCTGATACCACTGCATCACTGTAGGTTTACACACTGGTGCTCATAATTATCTTTCCTTAAACAGTGTAAACAATATTTACAGTTGAGTGTAACCTGGTGGTACTTGTCTCACACAGAACCAATGGTAAGGTCAAGGAAATGCTTAGTCTTAAAGAGAAACTGGCTGCCACCACCTCCATTACATTGGTTACTACAAGAGTATTGATAGTTACCAAGTAGGGGATCACCAGTAGTTCATGGGGGGGGGGGGCACCGCGCCCTGTTGACTTTAATTACTACTGAGAGATTTCTTCATTAGACCCGGGCCATTAGGACTACAAACCCCAAACGCTATCCACTCAGCCGCGAGGCCCCCTAATTAACAGTGTGATTAATGTGTGTGTGTGTATTAACCTATTTGTACCCACCTAATTGTGCTTGCGGGGGTTGAGCTTTGGCTCTTTGGTCCCGCCTCTCAACCGTAAATCAACTGATGTACAGATTCCCGAGCCTACTGGGCTCTGTCATATCTACACTTGAAACTGTGTATGAAGTCAGCCTCCACCACATCACTTCCTAGTGCATTCCATTTACTAACTACTCTGACACTGAAAAAGTTCTGTCTAATGTCTCTGTGGCTCATTTGGGTACTAAGTTTCCACCTGTGTCCCCTTGTGCGTGTACCACCCGTGTTAAATAATCTATCCTTGTCCACACTGTCAATTCCCCTGAGAATTTTGCATGTGGTGATCATGTCTCCCCTAGCTCTTCTGTCTTCCAGCGACGTGAGGTGCAGTTCACGTAGTCTGTCCTGATAACTCATGCCTCTTTGTTCTGGGACTAGCCTAGTGGCATACCTCTGAACTTTTTCCAGCTTCGTCTTGTGCTTGACTAGATACGGGCTCCATGCTGGGGCTGCATACTCCAGGTGTGTGTGCGTGTAATTACCTAAGTGTAGTTACAGGATGAGAGCTAAACTCGTGGTGTCCCGTTTTCCCAGTACTCTTTGTCGTATAACACTGAAACTACTGACGGGTTTGGCCTCCACCACCCTCTCACTTAGCTTGTTCCAACCGTCTACTGTTTGCAAAAGAAAACTTCCTAATGGTTTTTTCCGCACCTTTGTTTCCTTAGCTTGAAACCGTGTGCTCTTGAAACAGTGTCCCGTGTGTGTGTGTGTGTGAGCGTGCGTGCATGTGCGTGTGCACACTACATGTAAGCATGACGAGTTGTTTACAAAGTCCAGTTGCCTAACCTCCGTTGTGTGTAGTCACCTGGTTGTGTCTGGCGGGGGTTGAGCCCAGGTTCTTGGGCCCCGCGCGTCCTGTCCACACCCCAATGATTCTAAAAACCATTCAGAGTTTCGAATACGCTTAGTTTTTCTTAATTTTTCCGTTGGTTATCACTTCACTAGTTATTCACTGACACATTTCACTCATTCACTCTCCCCCTGGGTTCATTATAACCCTTAACCCAACGAAATACCAGGACCAGATAAGCCGCGCCCGACCCCCAAAGACATTCCTCAGTCATTGCGGACTGTGTAACCAAGAACCATGTTTACTTGAATATAAATTATTGTTAAAGTGTTTTCATTCATAAACAGGGGGCTTGGCAGCTCATTTAATGAACATTTAGTCTGTGTTGATGAGCACGGGCTGTGTTGATTAATTTATATATTTATATTCATATTCATTTATATACCAAAAATGTCAAATTTAAATGCATAAGGCTATAAGATTGGTGAATTAATGCCTCTTACGGCCAACAACAGTTTGGAGGAGCATATGGTCTTAAGATGGCTACGGTCAGTCCTTCTGCAGTGGTCTTTATTTATATGGTCTCGTTGTTGTTGTTTAAGAATCATTTAAGATCTATTGGGAACAGATTTCCAAGTAGCACGGGCTATGGTGAGCCCATAACTTACCTGGCACAAGAGCGGTGCTGTGTAGACTTCCATATCCCTTTGCATCCCCCCTTCCCTCTTGTCTTATACTGACTCCCTCTACCACTGCTGGTTTCACGACCAAAGATCACATTCACTCCAAACAAAATTTAACCCCTTACGGGTTATTCATGCCCGTGCCACCTCTTGGGTGGCTTAATCTTCATCAATCACTGCTGCTCAGGGTCCAACATGGACCGAATAAGTGAGTAATCATATCCTTTTTCTCCCAATTGATAGATTCTGACCAACTGGTCTATTACTTACAATATTACATTCATTTGTATTGATCGGTACAACAACGGCCTCCCTTCTTGCTGTCGGCGTTCGATCCCCCGTGATCAAAATAGTTGGCACCTCTCCTGTAAGATGCAAAGCCGGCGATGTACCGACCAGTCTAACTGGTTGGGTCTCTAGACGGTTCCCTAGAATAGATCAGTGGTTGTCGACGTGAGGTACCACATACTCCAGGATCTAGAGAGCGTCTCTATATAGTCGGAATTGATCTTCAGCCACAATAGGCTGCTCCACTGACCAAATATCAAAATATAACTTCCTATTACCATGATTCGTAAGTGCTCTAAAGTTTCAGATCAATAAAGTTACAAATCTCAGAGTACTGCGCAGAAATCCATTACTAAATAAACATCGGCCACCTCTGAACTGAGGTTACTTAATGGCTATAATACTTACGTACCAATTATTAATTATTTATATTAATTTTTTTAGTTCTCCGTGATCCACGAGGCCCAACACACACAGTTGGCGCCAAGTCTTGTGGAGGAGAAGGCCGCTAGGCTAATTACTTTGCCAGGCGCGGTTTAGCTTTAACTTCGCCTGCAATTTAATTTTAAATTGAATCTCTCATCATTTAAATAATGTTGTAGCAGTATGAGGAGGTAGCGGGAGTGTAGCGCAGGTGGCGGCAGTCCTGCGGAACTGAGGACGGTTCCATCCAAAGGAACAGAATCAATAGCACTTGACCTTGAATAGTGTCCTCCAACCCCCCCTTCTCCACGCCCCTCAAAACCCCCCACCCACTTCCCCCACGCTACTAAAGCTCCCTCCATCCCCCCGCCCTACACCAATCCCTCCTATCCCCCCAATCCTTGCGCCTCTTCCCCCCCTTTCCCTAGTCCACCACTCCTCCCCTACACCCACATTACCACTCCCCCCTTGCCTGCACCGCTCCCTCCACCTCTCTCTCTCTCAGTCCTATGGTCCTTGATTACGCAAATGAAGGTTTCCGCCAAGTAGCAGAGATCTTTGTATTACATTACACTGCGGACGCTGCACTAGGCTTACGTTGAGGAGATGGAGTACAGGCGCCACCTACCAGCGTGTTATTGTGTTCGAATACAATGTGGAGCTAATGGATGGAAACATTCTAAGACAAGCTGAAGAGAATATATTACTGACGAGTTGACCATAGGAAGGTGAAGACCTGCCTACAAGTGCTATGGGAAAGATAATGATACAAAACATATGAATTAATATGATTCACCATACCAAGAGCATTTCGGGGTTTACGGCTCATGCTCGGTGATGATATGGAAAATTTGTTTACTGAGAATTATATAAAATATATATAAATGTAATAATTTCCCCTGTAAATTAATGAAAATATAATCTCTAAAATTGTAAACCATTTAAAGAAAAATAAGTATAACATTTAGGGGTTTAGGGTTCATGTTCTGTGATAATGAAACACTTGTTTACTGAGAATTATACTACTGTATATATAATGTAGTATTGCCTTGTAAAATTTATGTATATATGATTTGTATTGTATTTTACTAAATAAAGATAAAATAAAAACTTCCCTCCATGAAGAGAGTGGACGAGAACAGCGAGTACAGGCCAATACAGGCAAGAGAAGACATGGACTAAAAAATAGACAAAATATAGAGCTTGGAATGGACCAACAGAGAGGCATTAAAGGACCAGAAATTAGAACATCAGTCAGAGAAATCGCTGAAAAAAATAATTTGAGAACGACATAGTTGAAAAATTATACTTTTTCAGAGTAAAAATAAGTGTTTTATGTTCTACATTCAGCACCAGCACTCTGCTGAGTAAATATATCATATTTCTTCATTACTTACGTAATGCTAGGAAGCTTTCGGTAGCTTTGTGTAATTATACGAACAAAGCTGCGGGACTACCTGCTCCCCAGCTAAAAAAGCTGAATTGTTTACATAATCATTCAGAAACTTGGAACCCAACTGGTTTTTAAATTTTGTCCCTGAGAGGCTAATTTATTGGGCAGCGTCACTCATCCTATGCGTGACCTCATGTTGTCTTCCAGTTCGTCAAGCTAAGTAATTTATTTGTGTAGTGAACTTGTCACCAAGAGTTTTCGTTCGCCTCAAATTTGTGATTAATATACAATGATGGCAGTGTAATTACAGTGTTGCATGAATGTAACAATGGTTATGAGGTAAGCAAGTATGAGCTTACAGTCAATACGAGTTTATACAGCAGCGGCTTTAGGTATTGTATGTACTAGCTCTTCACTCACAAGATGAGTGGCGCTGCCCAATAAACTCGCCCCTCGGGGCAAAATTTAAAAAAAAAATTATCTACACATCCCTAGCTCACCCAAGTTCAGCCAAGGCAAGAAGGGCATCTTCCTGACCCCCAGGACCGTGACAACGACCCAAGACATAGTGCACGAGAGAGACAACTAGCCAAGGTCGTGCAGGCTGGTGGAGACTACCCAGACAACTAGTGGAAAGTTCCCAGGGTGAGCCAGCCAGTCAGCAGACCTGGCGCCTGGCCTGCACCTCACCCCCACCCCTCTGCCGCAAACGCCTCCAGCTACGTTTCTCACATTGTTTTTTGTTTATGCATTCTTAGTAGGCCATTGCCTCTAGAATTCAGAGTTATTGTTCATATACATGTGTGTCACTGACGTAATTGTAAACCTTATAGGTACGCGAGTGTGAGTCGGCGTGTTGGCGGAGGTATGGTTGTGTTTATGGGCGAGGCTGGTCGGAATTCCAGTGTAAGTCTCCCGCCGACCACCAGCGAGATCCATTCATGCTCATTACTGCAGTAATGATGGTATGAGGCATGCTTGTGTAGGGAAGGCTCACCATTTGATTTTTTTTAATTTTACCTCTTATGGGGGGCTAGTGTATTGTGTAGCGTCCCTCGTGCAAGTAAACACTACATAAGTTGACAGGATGAACAACCCAGCGGGTTTTCTTCCATTTGGGGAGTGTTGTACATGCTGCTATGGCGGTGTGTCCACTCACAAGATGAGTGGCGCTGCCCAATAAACTCGCCCCTCGGGGCAACATTTAAAAAACTACCGTAAGCAAGGTAACCTCAAGGTAGCATGCTCAACTCCCCCATCAAGAACACCCACTGGATTGTTTATCCTGTGAGTGAACATACTACAATAGGAAGAAAACCCGCTTGATTGTTCATCTTGTCACTTGTATCCAACTGGGACTCATGGGAACTCATCGTCAAACAAGGAGATTGACATGTAACACTCCTCAAACTTAGGTTATCTTGTGGGAGTAAAGTGGTGAAATCATTTAAGAAGTGTCGTTTTATTCACTGCCGTCTTAATTGTGTTACACATTCCCAATCATAAAATCTAACTTACCAACAGGCTACAAACACACCACTAACAACAAAACAGGCTACAAACACGCCACTAACAACAAACTAGGCTACAAACACGCCACTAACAACAAACCAGGCTACAAACACGCCACTAACAACAAAACAGGCTGTAACACCCAGGACCCCCCCCCCCCCCCCTTAGAGTTCACACCCAGGGAAGTCTTCTCCAAGAGGTCAGCCCAGATGACCTCCAGTTTATCTTGTATATTGATTAAAAATTCCTGGGTTAGTCTTAGTCAGCATAGTTTCAAGTATGTAATATTTCATGCAAGGAAATTAGACTCCAGATTCTTATGTGTAAACATCCCTGGATCTCCCCCTTTTGGCCAGGTCAGAGGTCAGTCACATATGTAATTAATAACTCCTCTCCTGAAGAGTGTATGGTGAATGTCAAACAAGCTTTTTGAAATATTTCTTGAGTGTTTGTACACTTTTGGTGGGTAGCAACAGCAGATCTCCCCCTCCCCCCTGTGGGGGTTGTATATAGAGGGCCTGTAGGAACATAGGAGAGGCAGAGGGCGGTACACCGGGATCGAAAGCGGGGCTGTGAAGAACATCTCAGCCCGGGAGAGAGATAGCTTAAGGTAATGTGTGTGATCTCTGAGTTTTTGTTCCATGTCCAAATTTCTTAACTTTTTGCCAGTGTTAGTGTAGCATTTATAAGTAGTGATTGACATAATTTTGGTCTCAATAAACTCGTTAAATTTCCCGTCTGTGTCAATTGTTGAATCCTCTTAGCCTTTTGGATATAGTGGCTGACAACCGTTTTCATAATTAATGACAGTCATAGAAGTACTCTCCAAGTCAAGCAATGTTTCTTGCCTCGTTGCTTGATATAGTTTCAATGGTCAAAGGCAGATGGTGGCAGCGTATTTAATCTCTGTGTTAGCAGTTCCTTATTGGCAGTGTACCTTTGGTTCCGGTGTTTCCATCATATGTCAGCCCATAACAGTGTTACCAAGTGCAACCAATGGGGAAGTGTTACTCAGGATAGTTTAGTGTTCCATTATAGTGGTGTTCCATTATAGTGGTACATTTTAGGGTGGTGTCACAATAGAGGGGTGTTACAATGGTGCTAGCGGTGGTCCAATAAATTGTGGGTGTGTTCACACTTTATTGGAGTCCTGCGCGCCGGCGGCTGCTCAGTTGGCCACGTCGTTGTTTGTTAGTTTAGGCGGGCTCGCGATTTCGTTGCTCGGGGCCACACGTATTTTAAGTGTTATGATTAGTGCGACATACGGGAAACTAGAGAAAGTTTGGGGTATGCGCTCCGCTCTGAAATCTATGGACAGAAATTAGTTCTCGTTTCTCTGCATAGCTTCCAGGGGTGTACAACCCAGTTTTAGGTTGTACAGCAATCTGTTCGGCAGGTTGTCTGGGAAATTGTCAGTGAAGGACGCTTACTGATACATTTCTGAGGTACATGGAGTTGCCTCGAGTTCTAGATCTTAACGATAAGGCCGCAGACGGTGCTTCGTCACCTAGAGTGTAGCTGAGTTATCATCATAGAGGGGGTCATGTTGGCAGCGAGACTGACCTCAAACATTCTGGTCGTGAATTGTGTCTTAGGGAGGACGGCTGCTATTGTTGGATGTTTTTCCCCAAGGGCGGGTCAGACGTAGTTAGCAGGCGTAGCTTACCGAGGAACAATCGTAGATTTAATCACCACGAGAGTAGTTTTACAATTAGTTAAGGGAATTCATAGTTAAGTATATTATATCTTTTTATTTTCATTATTTTACTCTGATATTTTCATAAGTGTAAGGAATTTCAGTGTCGATAAGGTTGTATGTGCACCTGCCGTCTCATGTGTGCACATATGTGTACATGTGTTTCTCGTGCGACGATCTGAGAGATTGTTTATACTAAGTTATCAACACCTGTTTCATCTTGGGCGCGCGGTCATAACTCTCGTCCACTCAGGAAGGTTACTGTCCTATGTCCCTTCATCTTTCCGCAGACGCTCCGCGCGGCGTATAGTGTGTGTACAGCGAGTGTGCCTTTGTTCTGATTTACTTTTTAATGTTCATTCGTTACATAGAACATTGTGTTAAATTTTCATGTTAATATGACGCTCGGTGACAAAGTTACAGATATTGTGTTATTTTGTGGAATTATATCTTTATTGGTGATTTGTTTGATTTTATATGTCCACTCAGATGTTATCAGAATGGAAGGGGTTCAAAATAGGGTTGCAACCCCCCTCTGTTTCCTCTCAGTTCCCGCCCCAAGTTCCCTACACCTACCCCACCCAGTTCCCTCCCACCCTCCCCGCCCATGTTCCCTCCACCCACCCTGCTCCACTTCCTCCCACCGTCCCCACTATCCCCACTCAAGGTCACTCCACCCACACCTTGCTTGTTCAGCCCCTCCCCTCTCAGTATTGTCCCGCTCCACCCGTCCACCCTCACACTCCTTCCCCTCAGTTTCCACCCCTCCCGCCCTGCAACCTCCCGCCCCACCCCGAGTCGGTGTCACTCATCCACGCGCCCTCCACTCTCCCTCCACTTCCACCCTCCGCGCCCGGCGCCCAGTCCCTCAACCCCCCACCAGCCCTCCCCGCCTCCCTCATACCTCCTGTCATACCCTCCCCCTCCAACATTCCCCACCCCCACCCTGCTTCCCCCGCCCATCCCCCCAGTGTTGCCTCCCCGGGGGTAGTTTGTACTTGTGGTAAGATTTCTTATACGTTAAGTAGTATTAGTAAGGAGAAATGTTGGACCTGTCATGGAAAAGGTCATTTTAGGAAAGCGTGTACGAGTGTTCGGCTTAAGGAAGTGCCGTCACCAGATTACTTTAGGGATGGTCGCCCTACTTTTGAAGTCCAGGTTGAGGGTGAGAGTTTGATTGCTTTCCTGGATACCGGTAGCCAAGCAACACTCATTAAGAGTTCAGCCTTCAGCAAATTCAAACATGCACGGGTTAAATGTAGTAGTAAGCAGCTCACAGCAGTTAATGGGGGTCAAATTGACATCTTGGGTCAGGCCACAATTAATTTTGAAATAGGCCATGATGGGTCGTATCCTCACACTTGTACAGTGGTTCAGAATCTTGCTTATCCGGGTGATATCTTGATTGGCATGGATTTCTTACACAGGTTTTCATATTCTCTGTCTGCTGAGAAAGGGGCGAGACATTGCCGGTTGAAATTAGGAACTGTATCCTATCCGGTGACATTGACTGACCATCCCCCGGTTGTAGCTTCCATCCAGCGGAAGCAGAAACATCATGCCAATTACGCAAAATTTTTGTTTCAGTCTCTTCCAGACAATAATAAGAAGTCGTGTATTTTACATGCTTTTGACAAGCAGACTTGCCCACCACGATCATTTAGGTTCCTTAGGGTGGCCGTGGGTCGTCATATCCAGCCTGGTACTACCCTTCTGGTGGCTGGCAGGTTTGATAAACTATTAATTCCCCACCACTTAATTGTTGTCCTGGACAAAGGTGCTCTCATACCTGTAGTCAATCTCTCACACAAGACCTACCGCTTCAGAGTGGGTGATCGAGTGTCTCAGGGTATTATCTTAGAGGAGACATCGATCTTTCAATCAGATCCATCGGAAACTATTACAGACACTAAGCAATGTGGCGCTCTTAATGTTAGAGACACTAGTAAGACTGCGGAGCACGGCACAACGGTGCTCACGCCACCTTGCGATACCAACAATTTGAATAAATTAATATCAGCACTAGATTTACAGCACATTCCACAGTTAGAGAGGAAACGGGTGCGGGAAGTTTTGCGTATGTTCCCCGAATTATTTGCAACGGACGACGATCAAATTGGGTTGTTAGACAGAATTGAGCACACCATTCCAACAGGTGATCACGAGCCCGTGTATACGAGACAGTGGAGGCTCCCGGAACAGGCTAAGAAAACTATCAGAGAGGAGTGTCAGAAGATGTTAAGACAGGGAGTTATAGAACCAAGCACTTCACCATGGTTGTCTCCGGTGGTGCTGGTGCGCAAACCGGATGGTAGTTACCGGTTTTGCGTCGACTATCGGAAAGTTAATGAAATTACAAAGGGGGACGTGTACCCCTTACCTCGGATTCAGGAAATTATAGATCAGTTCGCGGCAGCCAAGTATTTCTCCACTCTGGATGCTAAGTCAGCATATTGGGCTATTCCAGTTGCAGTTAAGGACCGTGAGAAAACAGCATTCTCTGATGGGGTTCACCAGTTTCAGTTTAAGCGCATGCCTTTTGGGCTCAAGACAGCCCCTTCCTCATTTCAGAGGGCTATTAACTACATCCTCAGCCCTGTGCTAGGTAGGCATTCATTAGCATACCTGGATGACGTGGTTATCTACTCTAGGTCGTTTGAGGAGCACCTGCGGGACTTGACTGAGACACTGTCATTGTTAGACAAGGCAGGCTTCAAATTGAATATCCAAAAATGCACCCTGGCATCTCAGAAATTCAAATTTCTGGGGTTCCAGGTGAGCACAGATGGCATCCGCCCTGACCCAGACTCATGCCGCGCCATTGTTGAGATGCCCAGGCCTAGGTCAGCAAGGGATGTGCGCCGGTTTCTGGGAGTAGCCGGATACTTCCGCCGCCATATTGAGGGATTTGCTAGTATAACAGCGCCTTTAACTGACCTTGTAAAGAAGAATGCTAAATTTATGTGGACCTTAGAACACGATGAGGCTTATACTAGGCTCAGAAGTCAATTAATTACCGCCCCAGTATTAGCTGTGCCTGACTTTGATAAGGAGTGGGAGGTGCATACAGACGCTAGTGGTATTGCCATAGGAGGGTGCTTAATGCAGCGTGATTCAGAGAACCATCCTCACCCTGTGGCGTATTTCAGCAGAAAAGTGAAGGGACCTGAGGTTAGATACTCAGCAACAGACAAGGAAGCACTTGCTGTGGTCGAAAGTGTTCGTTATTTTGAGCCTTACCTATTCCAACGTCATTTTGTTATTTTCACAGATCACAGAGCTCTCACATATATATTTAAAAAGAAAACAAAGTGTCCCCGGATGTCCCGTTGGTCTCATGAGTTGTCAGCTCACTCGTTTCAGATCCTTTATAAGCCTGGACCATCTCACGTGGTGCCAGACACGTTGAGTAGGAATGTCGCGTCAGTTAACGTAAATGTCAACATTGAAACTATTGCAAGTGATAAAATGAGAGAATTTCAAATGGGAGAACAGCGATGGAAGGAAATAATTGAATATTTGGAGGGTGGTAAATACCCTATGAAGAAAGGTAACTTTCCCCTGCAGCATTTTGACCTGCAGAAGGGTGTCCTATATTATGTTAACGACATGAAAGATCGTGCGGTTTACCAGTTAGTCATCCCCGACGTGTTAAGATCATCAGCCGTGAAACTTGCACATGCATCTAAGATCGCTGGTCACCCTGGGGTCTTTAAGACCTATATGAGAGCTAAAACTTTATTCTATTTTCCTAGTATGTTATCTTATATCACTAAGTTTGTCAGATCGTGTCCGAATTGTCAAAGGAGAAAAGGTACCCCTAAGGTACAGGCGCCACTACAAGAGTTCCCTGACATTTTTGAGCCTTTAGATCGAGTGGGAGCGGATTTGATTGATTTACATAGTAGTCATGCTGGTAACCGCTACGTGTTGGTGCTAGTGGACCATCTGTCCCGGTTCACTACCTTGGTTGCTCTTCCCCGTAAGGACCCCCAGACGGTTGCAGACGCTTTCTTAAGTAAATTTGTCACTGTGTTTGGACCACCTAAAGTATTAGTATCTGACAGAGGTCAAGAGTTCGTTGGTAACACTTTTAAAGAGGTTTGTAAAATTTTAGAAACAACAACAGCCCTCACGACTGCTTACCATCCGCAAGCAAACGGTATGACTGAAAGAACCAATCGTACAATTAAGGATATGCTAGCAATTCTTGCAGAGAAAGATGCTGCCACCTGGGATGAACAACTCCCCTATGTTCAACTAGCCTTGAACACTGCCATTCATCAGTCAATTAACACACAACCACTGCTGCTTTTCACGGGGCGCTCATGTAACTTCCCATCAGGCTTGCTTAACAGACACGAGGTTGTGTACGGTGAGGATTATCCTTCAGAAATCCTCTCTAAAATGAGAAATGCTTGGAGGATTGCTGCTGAGGCTTCTAAGACAGCGAGGAGCCGGTATGCGCACTATTATGATAAGAAGGTTCAACCATTGACACTTAGAGAGGGAAGCTTGGTTATGAGGTTAAATGAAAAGGCTCCTGCCAATCAAAGTAGGAAGCTAGCACCTAGATGGCGTGGACCATATAGAGTAATTAAGAAGCTTGGACCAGTTAATTTTCTGATCAGGGGAATCTTTGATGACCAGAGTGACACAACTATTCATGTCAACAAATTAAAGTGTTACGTTGCCAGGGAGGAACTGGAACTGCCTTCAGCGATTCCCATTCCTGACCCTTCTGAGTTGACTGACCCAGCTGGGCTTGTCCAGGATGGAGAGGAGGACCTTCTGTCAACTCTCATTGGTACCCAGGGTCAGCCTTGTCACCCCATGTTAACGAGGTCACGGGCGAGGCAGGGAGAGTTTCAGTAAGCTGTCTCGTCCCTTAGTAGTTTTTTTTTTTATCAGAGTTTTAAACTGGCAATTGTTTTGAGATTTTGTCATGGAATGTATTCAGAGAGCATGCCTTACCTACCCTTGGGCTGTACCCTGTCACCAAAGCCCAGGGGAGAGTCCTTGCTTCCGCCAGTCGGAGTGTTATCCTGCCTTCCCCAGGTCTGCTTGTCCACACCGCTCTGTCCCCGGTACCAGCTACTCGTGAACCAACATTGAGGCCAGAGGGGTCACCCCTCTGGTACAGTGGAGAGGGGGTTACGTTACACCCCACCCCCTCCCAACACTCCCGGTAACCCCACCACTCGGTTACCTGGGACGGTGATAATGACACCATTCACCCAGCCGACACCTCCCACCACACGAGGTTGTCTAAGCCAGAGTTCCTGCCAGCAGAGCACAGCTGTCCAGATGTCAACGTACCATGGTGGGCCCCAGTCTTGCAGTTCATCATCAGAGGCACCCACCTGCCTGCTGCGACACACCGTGCAGGCACACCGGAAGTGGAGGCGCGAGGTCAACAAGCGGGTATGCCAGCAGCAGTCACCTACCAGTTCCCCCTCGACCTTGGGGATGCCACATCACTGACTCCACCAAGATGCGCAACGAGGCGGTCACATTCCAACGGCACCTCCCTACTGAGTGTGCTTGACTCGCCAATAGGGTGCACGTTTCGCACCATCGGCCCGAGGTCAGGCACATTAGGGCATGCGCGATAAGGCGTACCGGCTCAGTAGAATGTGACACAAGCAACGCCTGTGTAGTGATGGGCCCCAGGAGCTGAAGTCGGGATCCACCTGGCCTGCCGCCACGCCACCCACGCCCCAACACCTGCACCTGCTTACTTCTGTTGCAAGACATCGTCGACGTCACACTCTCTGCCCTGCTGTCACGACTCCTGCTATGTAGCTGCTGTCACTCATCATCGACCGTCAGCTTCAAGCAACTGGAGGTGAGATGTGCCTCCATACATCTCTCCTAACACCGTTCACTTGTGACCGGCCAAGTCCCCGGCCGCTGTCACTTGCCGCTGCTCTTCACACCACCACCTTCCAGCAGTTTGATAGCTTGACGAGGAGTCTGTCACCAGTAGACTCGCTCTGTCACCAGACGTACCCCCAGAGCTGTTACAAGAAGATCTTAGGGTATATGCAGGCATCATCGACGGGCAGACGCTGGACCAACATCAGGTCTTCTACATCAGGTCTCCAACATCGTCACCAACATCACGTCTCCAACATCACGTCACCAACATCAGGTCTCCAACATCGCCACTAACATCGGGTCTCCAACATCAGGCCACCTCGCAAGAGTATAACGGATGCACGATAGAAAACGCGTATATAAACACGAACATTAATGTGTCAAGATTTACGAATGATGGTTCAGAGAAATGACTCTATTATTAACGGTGTCAAATAGTTTTGTCTAATTGGGTTAAAAGTGTAACATTTATGGGGATGTAAAGTAACTAGGCCTAGAAAAAGTGGTCATAGACAGTGTTCTTAGCTAGATGACTTGGGTCTCTAGCACAAACTTTATCTTGGAATTTATTACTATTTTATCTCATGTATGTATCTATGAGATAAGTCTGTCCTGGTGATGAGTGTCCAGGTTCCCTATTTGTTACCAGTGTATGGGTACATAATTTGTTTTTTATATTTGCATGTCTTTTTATTTCATTAAAATGTTGTAATGTTAAGTAATGTTTCTGTTGTGGTAAGAGGTAGTCTGACTTTCAGTGTGTGCAGGGTGCATGGAGGTTGACCCTGGCACTATTGTCGTGTGCGGTATATGGATTGGCCCACAAGCATTCTGTTAACGTACGGTTCTATTGATGAGTCTTCATGTCTATTGTTGTATTTTTTACCATGTTTTATAACTTGTATAACTCATACGGTTGGCTGTGGGTCATGAGGTACCCAGCAGATGTTTGGGGTATGCCCACTTAGGTATAATGTTTCCTGGTATTTTTAATTAGTTAGATTTAAATGTTAGAGTAGGAGTATTACATATATATATTTTTTTTTTCATGTTGCTGATCATTTTTTTGTATGTTCTTCAGACCTTCTGAGGAAGGCTTGCTAGCCTGCCTAGTGTGCAGGCAGGATATGTCATTATTTCATAGTATTCCTTATTGCCATGTATTGTAATTCAGGGTTGTATTATGTAGCCTTGTGTTATTCCTTGTATTTTAACATTATATTACTTTTAGTTACTTGTAATTTTCCTGTTCCGTTAGGAATTTTTTTTTTTTATGTCATGCTAGTTTTAAGGCGATTTTTTGTTTTGGTCTTCCAGCCTTCTGAGGGAGCCTTGCTGGACTGCCCGGGTGCAGTCGGGATTTGTTTTTTTTCATTGATACTTTATTGTCATATTAGGATATCGGAATGGTATCATGTGTGACGGTATCATTGCTTGTACTTTTGCCAAGGTATTTTTTTGTACTTTTGTTTCTTTCAGTATACATTTATGTTTTGTTCTCTCTGTTGTGTACTGTATAAGGTACTTTGCATCATGTTAATTTAGTTAGCTTACTTTTATCATTATGTCACTGGCAATTTTTTTTTCTTTTTTTAGGGTTAGTTGTGGTATTTTGGATGAGTTAGGATAAGACAAAATTGGGCTTAATTCATTACACCCGATTTTGTCTTAACTCCGGGGAAAGGGAGCTGTAACACCCAGGACCCCCCCCCCCCCCCTTAGAGTTCACACCCAGGGAAGTCTTCTCCAAGAGGTCAGCCCAGATGACCTCCAGTTTATCTTGTATATTGATTAAAAATTCCTGGGTTAGTCTTAGTCAGCATAGTTTCAAGTATGTAATATTTCATGCAAGGAAATTAGACTCCAGATTCTTATGTGTAAACATCCCTGGATCTCCCCCTTTTGGCCAGGTCAGAGGTCAGTCACATATGTAATTAATAACTCCTCTCCTGAAGAGTGTATGGTGAATGTCAAACAAGCTTTTTGAAATATTTCTTGAGTGTTTGTACACTTTTGGTGGGTAGCAACAGCAGATCTCCCCCTCCCCCCTGTGGGGGTTGTATATAGAGGGCCTGTAGGAACATAGGAGAGGCAGAGGGCGGTACACCGGGATCGAAAGCGGGGCTGTGAAGAACATCTCAGCCCGGGAGAGAGATAGCTTAAGGTAATGTGTGTGATCTCTGAGTTTTTGTTCCATGTCCAAATTTCTTAACTTTTTGCCAGTGTTAGTGTAGCATTTATAAGTAGTGATTGACATAATTTTGGTCTCAATAAACTCGTTAAATTTCCCGTCTGTGTCAATTGTTGAATCCTCTTAGCCTTTTGGATATAGTGGCTGACAACCGTTTTCATAATTAATGACAGTCATAGAAGTACTCTCCAAGTCAAGCAATGTTTCTTGCCTCGTTGCTTGATATAGTTTCAATGGTCAAAGGCAGATGGTGGCAGCGTATTTAATCTCTGTGTTAGCAGTTCCTTATTGGCAGTGTACCTTTGGTTCCGGTGTTTCCATCATATGTCAGCCCATAACAGTGTTACCAAGTGCAACCAATGGGGAAGTGTTACTCAGGATAGTTTAGTGTTCCATTATAGTGGTGTTCCATTATAGTGGTACATTTTAGGGTGGTGTCACAATAGAGGGGTGTTACAAGGCTACAAACACACCACTAACAACAAAACAGGCTACAAACACACCACTAACAACAAAACAGGCTACAAACACGCCACTAACAACAAACCAAACTACGGACACACTAAATTTGCAAACCGTCTGAATCATGATGATTTGGCCGTGGCTTCTGACGTCATGTCTTAAATTTAGTAATCACACTAATCAGCTCATGATTGCGCCTCGTTGATCAGATAACATTAATACCACTGTACGTAAGTGTATCGGAATATTCTATGTGAATACCCCCCGGAGCGGGCAACACGAGCGCCAGTAACGATAAACCAACGTGGTCGTTACTGATGCGTCAGCCCGTCCTCTTGTGCGTTCCCAAACTGATGTACTAACCTAACCTAACCTAAACTGATGTACTAACCTAACCTAACCTAAACTGATGTACTAACCTAACCTATCAGGAGTAGACATATGCTACTACTTGTGTAAAGGAGGAAATGTATATGTTTATCTCTCAGAATGTTCGGTAATACGTTTATTGTTTGTGATGTGTTTATATGTATGTATTAACACGATGTACTGAACGGGGTGAGAATAGCTTGAGCTACCTCATCCCTTTGTGTGTATTTTACCTCAATAAACTTATTTCAATTTCAATTTCAATTTCACATATGCTACTGAATATGACAAAGGGTTAGGTCAATAATTCTAGCACGAATCATCTCTTTTTTTCATGTTTTTTCACCTGAGAAGGAAGTTGAAATATTAACTCTCCAAAGTTCATTTTACAGTTTATTATGGCCTGACAGCTTTTTTTTTTTTTTATTAACACATTTAGGTACATCTGCATTTGCGCAGCTACGGTAGACTATATGAAGGGGAGTAAAGTGTGTCAAAAAGCTAGCTACGTGATGCTAACAAATCCCCATCACACAGGATGGTTAGTCATACAGGGCCATATGTTCAATAGCCTGCACTGGCAAATTTTGGGTGCATTATGAGGATATCCTCAAGAACCTATAAATCTAACCTGG
Source organism: Procambarus clarkii (assembly GCF_040958095.1). Classification (NCBI taxonomy): domain Eukaryota; kingdom Metazoa; phylum Arthropoda; class Malacostraca; order Decapoda; family Cambaridae; genus Procambarus; species Procambarus clarkii. The sequence goes on from NC_091167.1 coordinate 25,541,657, forward strand.
CCTGACATCATTCTTGTTCTTACAAAAATGTAAGAACTCTTGTATATATAAATAAAACAAATAAAACATAGTGCCTCGCAGAATTGAAATTGAAATAAGTTTATTGAGGTAAAATACACACAAAGGGATGAGGTAGCTCAAGCTATTCTCACCCCATTCAGTACAACGTGTTAATACATACATAGACACTGCCTCGCAGATGTCCGATCTTATATTGCAATCGTTCAAATTGGCATGTGAAGGCATAGACGACATTCGTCTCTTTCAAGGTATTTTGCCTAGTATTAGGATAGTTCTTCACGAGCAAGTACATTCCATCACTCTCGCTGGAGCCTCACAACATCACTCTCCTAACACCATCCATCAGATAATAAACATTATACATAGTCTTAATACAAACACTATCGTCAAGGATGCTGGGTATAGATCAGCCAAGTCATATAAAAGGAGGAATGCGGGTATTACCATACGAGAGTGTCAAGTACACATTAATACAATAAATAGAACAAAAATAAACCGGGAAAAGGACACACAAGGAAAACAGTGGTATGAAAATACGAGGCGCCATAAGCGGTAAGAGAACACAGAGAAACATCAGAGATCCACGACTCGTCTCTCTCCTGACGAGAAACGAGAAACGTTACTGGAACAACAGTGGAAGTAAGTATCAAAAGAAGGCACCAAGCCGGGTAGGCTATGTAGCACAACAACAGTGGAAGCTTTCAACGGAGTACTGGACAAGTTTCTGCTGGCTTTACCGGATCAGCCAGGCTGTGATGACTCTGTGCTTCCGGCGACGTAGACACACGGCCTCACAGGTGAAACAATCAGCAACGGAGGCTACGGGAGTAGAACACGTTCTTAAGTATATTGTATAAACACAAATTATTATTATTATTATTGAGTAAGTGTTCACTGATGCATCACGATAGTGTGATTACTCTCTGATAATTATTATTATTATTGTAACTTAATAAGTATTGTAACACAACGAATCAGGCTTGAATACCTATGTGCACGGGAAATAAACTTACAGGTTTCAAAAGAGAGGAAATGCCAACATTGTGGGATAAATACCTTACAGAGCACTGAACATTATCTAACGCAGTGTAGTTACGAATCTGATCAGATACCTCTGAGATTTAACACCACAGAAGGTGTTGAAAACAATGAAAACACCTGCGACGCGTCTGGTCGTTAGTGTGGCCTTATGTGGTATTTATTTAAACCAATGAGTCATAAACACTCATCCTCCGCCTGAGTAATACTGACATGAGTAACACCTAACAGACCAGCCAGAGGCCTAAGGAATATCTCTCAAAAAAGAGGCAATCACTTTTTCAACTAAGTCTTTCCATTTATTTACAAATATAACGTCAATCCTTAACCGCTGTTAACTGATGGCGGGTCGAGTTCCAGGGAAACTTACCATGAGCTATGGGAAAAGCTTTTAGCCTGCTAACAGAAGTTATAAGGCGTCTGATCCTCTGCCCAACTGTGTAAAAAATGGAAAAAATTGTCACAAAGCAGAGCAGCTCCCTTAGAAATACCACAAAGTTACGAAGACCGGTTAGGTTGGCAGCCCTGGAGCGGATGAAGCATTGCTACACATATCTGGATGGGTTGGCAGCCCTGGAGCAGGTGAAGCATTGTTACACACACACACACATATCCGGAAAAGTTGGCAGCCCTGGAGCAAGTGAAGCATTGTTACACATATCCGAAAAGGTTTTCAGCCCTGGAGCAGGTGAAGCATTGCTACACATACCCGGAAGGGTTGGCTGCCCTGGAGCAGGTGAAGCATTGCTACACATACCCGGAAGGGTTGGCAGCCATGGAGCAGGTGAAGCATTTCTACACATACCCGGAAGGGTTGGCAGCCCTGGAGCAGGTGAAGCATTCCTACACATACCCGGAAGGGTTGGCAGCCCTGGAGCAGGTGAAGCATTGCTACACATGTCCGGTAGGGTTGGCAGCCCTGGAAAGTCATCTGCCTTGTAAATATACGGATTTTTCCGGTTTATTTAATGGGTACTATTTTTATTCTTTGGAGTACTCGGCGGAATATGTTAACAATTCACGAGTACAATCTGAATATTTTCGGTATTTTGTGATAAACTTTTATTAATTTAAGGTATAACTACGGCATTTGTGGTAATGATTTGGTACTTTGTTGTATTGTAAGAACTTTTGCGGTACCGTGATCTACCTTGAAGTACTTTGTGTACTTCATAACTACACTGTAACTTTGAGGTACAACGGTAAGATTGTAGAAACCTCGGAGTGCTAGTGATATTTTATATTACTCTCTTGTACTTTGTGCTAATATCCAAAACACGAAATAAAACATAGATTGAAATTGAAATAAGTTTATTGAGGTAAAATACACACAAAGGGATGAGGTAGCTCAAGCTATTCTCACCCCGTTCAGTACAACGTGTTAATACATACATAGACACACACATCACAAACAATAAACATATTATCGAACATTCTGAGAGATAAACATATACATTCCTCCTTTAAAACATAGATTAACCAGATAAACTACAACGTAATACAAAACAAATGAAACAAGCTAAAGCCTAGTGTGAGGTGGCCATAAGCCCTTGAGAAGCCCCTCACATGACTGACTTACTATTTATAAATTACAGTTAACGTTGTGTGAAATGTTTGGTATTCATCGTCCTGTGTGTGAGTCCTCTCCCTCGAGTGCGTCCTCAGCTCGCCCTATACATGGTACTGGCGCTCGGCGAGCTATTTATAGAGGATATCACACTCCCATACATGTGTGTATGTATTTAGATGTGATACGTGTGTGATACACATACATGTATCATGTATTTATGTATGTAGGTTAGATCAGTATTTTAACGGCACTACAATCACCTTCTGTAGTTGATGGTTCAATAAATCACTGAACTATATGTTCAACAGATTTCTAACCCTGTCCATGGAGGACAGATGAAAATGTTAAGAACTTTTTTCGTTCCAGAGTAGTTAACAAATGTATTAGGAAGTGATGTGGTGGAGGCTGACTCCATACACAGTTTCAAGTGTAGCTATGATAGAGCCCAGTAGGCTCAGGAACCTGTAAACCGGTTGATTGACAGTTGAGAGGCGGGGCCAAAAAGCTGAAGCTCAACCCCCGCAAGCACAACTGTGTGAGTACACGCACTCATGTCAACCAGAGTTGTTCTTTGTGTTGACGAAGAATGACGAGAGCAATATAAGAATATTTATACAGCAATTGTTATGGTGCTAAGGTCTACCAACCTCTGGAGGGTTATTAAGGCTACCACAACAGCTTACTGACCTACCAGCAGGTATCTTTTGATATAGTTGTATTTTCAACCGCATCGTTGCTACAAGTACTTTCATTTTAGGAGTACTTGTGCTACACTTGAGGTGTGTTGAGTATGCTGTTGTGGTGGCCTTAATAACCCTCCAGAGGTTGATAGGCCTTAAACCCAGCACCAAACCACATAAATATATAACTGTACGATATTATAATTACATAAACAGCAATTCGTAGGCAACGACGATCAAGGTAACTGCTTATTAGACATTAGTTTACATCCTCAGTTCACAGCTGAGGGACCCGAGCAAGAGAGACGATTCTGCATTTTTTCCCTTCACCTAATGCCCATGTTCACCTAAAAAGTAAAATCGGCACCCCTGGAGTAGTAAACCTATTTATGGGGGGGGGGGGATCGATAAGGCTAAGCTCAAGCTTTCAAAGTTAATTATCATACTATTATGTCACACCTTTGCCTCGTATTAAGGTACTCGAAAGTTGTGTATTTTCACTGAATATACAGAATACTTATACGTGATGATGGATAATACGATGGAGAGTTTTGAGGAACTTTCTTATAGAAGGAAGTCACAGTCACAACGTGTACTTTATATAAATATATTTATACCATTAACAACGCCTCAAGTCATCAGTATTCCGGGGGTGTCAAGGCCTGGCATGACGTCACCACCACCGCTGGCCTGGACCATAGGCTACACCACGTGTGCTTATGTGTACCTTGTGGTAGATGTGTCCTGCTGTGTGGTAGATGTGTCCTGCTGTGGTAGATGTGTCCTGCTGTGGTAGATGTGTCCTGCTGTGCGGTAGATGTGTCCTGTTGTATGGTAGATGTTTCCTGTTGTGTGGTAGATGTGTCCTGCTGAGTGGTAGATGTGTCCTGCTGTGGTAGATGTGTCCGGCTGTGTGGTACATGTGCCCTGCTGTGGTACAAGTATCCTGCTGTGTAGTAGATGCATTCTGCAGCGTGAACTGTGGTATAGACCACCTTGATAATGGACTAGAACAAACTAACCTCATTAATGTGAAATATATTAAAATTGTTTTCATCAATTTACACAACATAGACCCATAAACCCAACTATATATTGTACTCATATCCCTGCAGTTTACATACATTTTTTACTTGAATAATAATAATAATAATAATAATAAATTATTTACAAAACTAGAGAGAATTAGATTACAGCGGTTACTTAAGAGGTACAGGATTTGTATATTCTATTAAGTCACTGATGGATTAATTTGTCAAATTCTGATGAAATGCGTACAGAATATATATTTATATAATTTATCAATATTAGTTAAAATCCTATGCTTACAACGTGTGCATTACACACGGTGTGACCCGGAACTAGCAAACAGTGTGGCCATTATTCATGGTGTGACACGGAACTAGCGCTCAGGACATGCATTATTCGCGGTGTGACACGGAACTAGCACACAGTATATGCATTATTCACGGTGTGACACGGAACTAGCGCTCAGGACATGCATTATTCGCGGTGTGACACGGAACTAGCACACAGTATATGCATTATTCACGGTGTGACACGGAACTAGCGCTCAGGACATGCATTATTCACGGTGTGACACGGAACTAGCACACAGTATATGCATTATTCACGGTGTGACACGGAACTAGCACACAGTATATGCATTATTCACGGTGTGACACGGAACTAGCACATAGTGTGTGCAATATACACAGTGTGACACGGAACTAGCACATAGTGTGTGCATTATCCAGTGTAACACGGAACAAGGAAAGTAGTACCTCCTGCAAGCAACTGCTGCTATCAAGCTATCAGTGGTGTAGCAAGAGCCCTTATGTGCCCATGTTGCAAGAAAGGTCCTGTAAGTGTCGCAATATTTGCATTTTGTGTTATAAAATAACTTTTTGCTTATGTTGCAAGCGTTCCCAGGCGACAAAAGTATAGTAAAGTGAAACTATCGACAACACTTAATATGTAAGTGTTAACAGCTCCCACACCCAAGATGGTGGATTATGGTGTGCAATAATTACCAATATTTTCTGCAACACAGGTTAATGTTATTGTAAATTGTGATTTGATGCATAGAGAGGCCTAGGATTAGGCTGTCAAATCCGTGACGTCAGCGGTGTTTCTACATAGCCAATAGCACTGAGACACGTCACACTTGCGTCATAGTTGCCTCGGACCAATGGGAGGGCAGGTTTCCAGCCTCCAGTGATCCGCAATTTTTTTTATTACATTTAAATAATCCAAACCTTTGGTTTTCATGATAAACTCTTTGGAGCAGTACGTGGGGGTCGAACCAGCGTCCTGGGTCGCCTCAGACACAGTATTTCACCTTTTCTCGTTTCCCAGGATGAAGTGGAATGGTGGGCGGAGGCGGCGAGTGGCCACCTTTAATGCCTACACCCATGCTCATCAATTATTTCATCCCAGGGCGAACAGGGTCAGCACGTAGGTAGCTCTTGCCTTCCCATTGGCCCACCGGGTTCATGACGTCTGTGTGACGTAACTACATATCTGTGACGTAACTTCCTCGTGTTAATTATCCAAGTTCCATTGTGACGTAACAATTATTATTTTTTGTTTAAATCCTACAGCTAGGCTGTCACTACTAGAGCTGCTGCAGCCGCCCACTACTGCACTCACCCTTCCCATCACCGTCACCACTATCATCATCACTATCACTGTTACCATCTCCACGTTTAACACCACTATCATCATCACTATCACTACCTTCCCTATCATCACCAATCACCACCAACACTATCATAACCATCACCACGTCTAACACCACCATCCTTACCATCACCACAACCCATCCTGGTGTTTAGGTAGTACTTATAGTAACGATGAGCACCATCATACATACAGTGACGCAAATATCAATTAGAAAGTAGAAATCGGTACTAATAAATTTGGTTTTATGTGTTTCGTTGAGCAAAATATAATCGAGTCCTCTCTGATCAAACACTGTAACAACAGCCTTAATGTGAGCCCTGGTATATATAAATTAGATCTCCTTATAAGCTTCAAAATAGCACATCAATATATAATATAGCATCCATTTAACCCCCTTTTTTTTCTTGTATATAGGTTAATAGGCCTTTATTCTTACGTTCTTGGTGGGCAGGTGACCTACCCTGGCGGATATAAGGCTGTCATTAACGTTTTCTTTTTCATTCTAAAATGCTCTGATGAAGGCGAATTGAGCCGAAAACGCGTACTCTATTTTTCACATGTAGTTTTTCCGCATACTTGGATCAGTGTTTTTATATATTTGTTTTTATTATATATATATATATATACACGTTTCATTAAATATGACTGCATATTGTGTATTGATTATTTTCTTGTTTAGGGCTTCTATCCCTCTGACTACGCACTAGTCAGAAGGATAGAAGCCCTAAACAAGAAAATAATACAGAATATGCAGTCATATTCAATGAAACGTGTATATATCTACAAGAGTTCTGATATTCTTGTACAGTCACTAGCGGCCATAGCATTTTGGCTCTTAATCCTAATTTTCCCCGGAATACGACCCGTCAAATCGTTTATCAACCAGGTACCCATTCACTGCTGGGTGAACAGAGGCTATAGTTAAGGACTGACGCCCGGTCAATCCTCCCCGGCAAGAATACGAACCCAGGCCAAAGGGCTCGCGAAGCGCCGAGCGAATTTTACCACTGCGCCACGGGAACTACAATTGAAATTGAATTGTGATTTTTAATAATCAAATATATAATAAAAATAATAATTATTATTATTATTGTTATACAGTGAGGCTTGTCGAACCCAAAAAAGAAAACAATAAATCATTGTAGCGGGGGACAGGCAGCCAGTGTATATATATAAACAAGTTATCGAGGTCCCCCGAGGGTCGAATTAATCACCCTCCAAAGGATACAATTCAACAACAAGCTGACTTTGTTGGGTTGAATGGGTACTATTTACTGCAAGGTGAACAGCGCATTAGGTGATAATAAATGCACCCGACCGTTCCTGTTCCGGCCGGGATTGATTGTTGCCGCCGAAGGCGGCTAGTTTATTGTGCACCCCATACTCATCCTGTGAGCGGTAGCGCAAAAGCATTACAGAGAGCACAAAAGGTCTTTATCAGACCTCATTTTAAATTATTACATAAACAATTTCTTCAATCTTTCACACCTTATAGATACAATGTCAGCTAGTTACAGAGAAAGTGCTATTACAAGAGCTACATATTTACAGTAAGTCATCATACATTAATGGTAGGTCTTGTCGTTAATACATAATAGTTTGGCCAATGGGGATATTACAGAGTCATAGGGGAGCTTCTGTTTATTATTAGTCCTCACAATACACTACTTGTTTCTGAATCTCATATGTCGTTCATCTACTGGAAGCAAAATGTGGGTACAGTGCAAGGATTTCAGGTAATTTATCCATGGTAATAAGATAGGTTGCCATATCATACAGAGTGAGCTTAGATTTATCTCTAAAAGGCTCAATTTTACAACAGTCCAAGATATAGTGTTCGAGTGTGTGTCCCTGCCTATGTCCACACACTTTACACTTTACTTCATCTAGATCCCTATACAAGCCGAACTGCCAGAGATACTTGTAGCCAAGTGTTATACGAGCTGTGACAACATCTGTTAGTCTACTGACTTTGTTACTTGCCCCATACACATGTTTTACTTCACACATTTCATTGTGATGAACAATGGACCTGCTAGTTCCAGTTTGCACTGTTCTACTTTCTTCAAATCCATCTAGGCGTTCTCGTCTAATGACACTGTTAAGGGACCTATTTGATAACTCAAGATTCCATTCAATACTGTCTTTATTTACTGCAGCCTTAGCAAGGGCGTCAACTTTGTCATGTTCCTGCATGCCAATGTGAGAAGGAATCCACAACATTTTTATATTTACCCTCTTGCTAAGTATTCTTATATATCTACGTCTAGCTTCCAAGACAAGCACGTTCTTACTTGATTGCAAACTGTTTATTGCTCGTAGTGAGGATAGGGAGTCAGAAATAATTAAGCTGTCTACTTCAGTGTTGTCAATAATCTCGAGTGCTTCGAACCCAGATTTCCTGACTTTGAGTCAAGAACAAACCCGACTGTAATATCAGGACCCTTGAATAATATTTTTTAAGATTTTATTGATTGCTTGTTTGTATAATGATATAATATATCTTCGAAGCACACATCCTAGTTTAGGGTAATTGGACCATATTTTCTATAGAAGAATAAGTTTTTTTCCTATTGGCTCGTGAGATGGAAGAGTTATGGGTAAATAGCTCTTCATAGAAAACATGTTTGCTATAGAGTTATAGAAAATGAGTCTTGTGTGAGGATGAACTAATTTACATTACAAATACTTAATGAACTGGGAAATTCCCATATGATTGAGAACTAATTCCCCCCCCCTCCATGGTTTCAGGGGTCCCAATTCCTCCCCCCCCTGAAACCATTGGGGGTGGGAATTGGGACCACAGACTCAAATACTTGGAATATTGATCTTTCAATATTCCGAAATAGCGCATTGAAAAAATAATTCCGAAATATTTCGCATTCCGAAATAGCGCTGATACCCGAAACGCATTGCGTAATAGTGGCTTTAGGCATTGTATGTACTAACTCTATCTATATATTGATCCATTAATGTAACATCACTTGTATGTATGTACCTTACCTGAATAAACATATTTTTTCTACAAATTGTAATTCTTCACATTGTACATAATCTACTGGACATCACACTTTATTGTATGCCACAGATTAAATTTATGATAAAGATAAATTAAAAATAAACATTTTTAATATAAAAACATTTTTAATCATATTAAACTTGTCAATATTATATGTATATAAATGATTTAGAATACAGTTTATGAGTTAGATAATTTTAGAAAAGGAAGATTGACATACAACGTATAACGGCTTCAAGTTCAACAAACCACAATGTAGGACAGAAAACAGAGATGTTTTTTCACCCGTAAGATTAAAAACCCGTAGAACCACCCGCTTATCGAAGTCGTAAATGCCAAGACATTACTGTAGTTCAAAATCCAGCTAAAGAAAATCAAGAACATAAATAGTGGGGAGGGAGGGGGGGGGGGATCTTTGACAAGCCGCCGGAATTCTGTTCTTATCAGGACAACTAGTGAGATGGTGGCCCTCAGGTACAGGTAAAATCTGACAAATGCTGTCATGATGAAAAGGGTGCAAGGGGTAAAAAAAAAATAGGATTAGTACTCAAGATGGGGTATGGGGTGCATAATAAATTAACTAAGCCTACCTAGTTAAGGACAAGATTGTGTACCGGATCACTTTTGTAGTTAGTGGTTAAATTCTGCAAATAGTACATTTGGCTTCATTCTCGACTCATAAATGATGATCACGGGTTCGATATCCTGCCTGGGCAGGAATTATTTAACACGCTTCTCTTCACCTAGCAGCAACCTACCTAGCAACCTAGGTACTCGAGAATTAGGCAAATATTGTGGGGTTTGCAAGCAGGTACCCATTTTATTGTTGGGTTAAACAGAGGTTACAGTTAAGGATTGGCGCCCAGTCTGTCCTCCCCGGCTGGATACGAACCCAAACCAAAGCGCTCGCGAAGCGTCTGGCGAGTGTTTTACCACTGCGCCACGGGAACTGCAATAATAATAATAACATGATGGGGTAAGGCCGACCATTTAAATATTTTGTTATGTAAGTATTAAATGCAAAAAATGAATGGCTGTGTCCTTCCTAATTGTGTCACCTAAATATTGAATATAATTTGTTAAATTATTTTAACAAGTCATATTTGTTAGCTTCTTGTTTAATATTGTTTTTCCACATAAATAAATCTATCAATAATTAACTGAATTACCTTAAGTTATGCCCGAAGTCCTTAGCGTACTACTGCCTTTATTAAATATATACCTTTAGGTAAGATACAAGCGACAACTTCTGTATATTTTTTAAATAAAAATAATTATTACCATAGGCGGTACAATTAATGGTGTGTAGCTCTCAGCTGGGTTAAATACCATAGAATTTAATCAGTAACTCAGTGGCCGGGTGAAGACCCTCGCTCTTGGCCAGGTGGACTTTAACAAGTCTAAGAGGCTTGCTTACCCTGAGAATAGTAATACCAGCCCTCGTATATATATAGAGGGAGCCGAACAACTTAATTCAGCCCAACCTAATGTTGAACAACCTAATTCGGCCGAGAGCCGAACAATCTAATGTTCGTATATAACATAAGGATGTTATATACGATAACATATATACGTTATATATATATATGTTATATATATAACATAAATAATTCTTAAAAAAAAAAATTCAAAACAAAGTTTTATTTTGTTAATTATTTACTGTTGTTAATCCTTGGAAATAAAACATTTTCTATGAAAAGCTATCAAAATTCATCGTTATTGAGCACTGTAGCATATTAATATGTAAGTAATCCTACAAAAAAATTATTCAAATATTATTTAAGAGGGGACATATTAACGTGCAATACAAAATAAAGATGTTATTGAATAAAACATCATGAAGGCCTTAAAGAGAGCACCCCGGCGGCTCCACCAATCAGCGAGCAGCAATTTCAAAGCGGTCTGTTTACAAAGTTGTGATCGGCCTGAGGAGCAGCGCCTCGCATCTTGTGTTACCCCTGATACACCCTTCCCTGTCCCTCTGGCCATGACGGCGAGACGCCAGGCCCTCGACCAGGACATGAGCTTCGACTACACGGAGGTGCTGCGGCGGCTGTCTGTGAGTCAGGAGCTGAGGACAACCCACTCTGCCATCGCTGAGGTCATCCTGGGCCCCGACCCGCAACACAACAGGTGAGGTTTAATGTTGTGTTACCTCTTGTGTCAAGTCGTCGTACACCCGGCACTGTGTTTATATATATATAATAAAAGCGAGGTGTTTTGTAATATCACAGTCAATCTAATTGTTGAACATTATGTAGAATTGTACCAACCATGTGTGTAGCTTGTGGTGGTTGAGGGGTTCTTGGGTCTCCTGGTTAGTGGAGGTGATGCACCAGCTCGGGCACCTGGAGTGTGTTCTTGTATCATGCATTCCTCTCTTCATTTTCTCATAAATATTAGTAATGGAAAAAAATGTTTTTCTTATAATTAAGGTGTATACCAGTACACACACAAATCACAATACAGTAATGTGATACAGTATATCAATTGAATAAAATCCACACTGGCCTTCTTGAGGTTATCTTCAGATGATTTCGGGGCTTAGTGTCTGTTGTCCATTCAGCTGTCAGGCTCCCTGACAGAGAATCGAACCCTTAATGAGGGTTCGAACCTAAGCACTGGATGTTCCCAGACTGAGAATGTATCAGTACTGAGTATTGGGAGGACAAACCCTTCATGCAAACTGCACCTACTATCAAGAAAAAGTGTTATAAAGACTGAATGGGGCTACTTTTCTATGTAGCAAGGAAATATATTTTTGGTTTATGTACGAGGGTCGTGCATATATATAACCTTGATAAACTTTTATACAAACACTATACTAAAGGGGTAATAATACTGTATATTAAATGTAGTTCAAAATAGTAGTTTGCACTCATAATAAACCATTTGTTAGTAAGATTCATACTTTCACAATGGATGTTGACACAGAAGGCTGGTTTTTGCCTCGTAATGCAAAAGAGCCAAATACACATGATCTGTAATACAATCTGGCTACTATTAGTTGCATAATTTTGTTAGTTTTTTGTTTACATGATGTATATTTTGACAGTTCAGGCTCCAATACCTGAAACTTATTAAAGTGAAGATTATATGGTATTCTTTTTAACAAATATTTGTGTTAAATTAGACTTTACCAGTAATTTATAGTATTTTCATTACATCTACTGTATTATGCACCCCATGTCAATGTAGTCTCTAGCTACATACATCTATGTTGTAGTTTTAATTGTACTGTATCAATATTTTGAAATTAGTTCCAAATGAAAGCGTGGCAGTTTAAAGCTGACAAAATTAAGATTCTAAGCCCAGGTAATAATAGTAAAAGTTATCAGATTTAATCTGAAGCTTATATAAGCTGTTGTCACTGAGAGTATAAAGTAAAAACGTGTACTTATTGTTTCATTTTTTTTTGCATTTCTAGTAAGTCTCTTAATTAACTATACAGTACCACTAAAAATGCTGGTAAAAAAAAGTTTGCATCTCTATTATACAATACTGTATAATAAAAAAATTGTCAAGAAACTCTATTCAATTGAAGTTACCTTTAAAAACATTCTTAATGTAATTATTTAACCAAATGCAATGTTAGATGTTTGTTTCAGTACTGTAGCTGGTTGATATACTGGGTATTATAATATCAATATTATGTACTGGATATGAAAATATGCTGGATATCATTATACCTTCATTAACTGGCAACTTTGTGTAAATTGTTATGGCTAATGCTACCTATATCTTAAATTTGCATATGTTAAATTATCTTCTTATTCAAGTTATAAATAGGCTTTAGCAGGATATTTTTTTTATATATTAAACTCGAGAAAACAAATGAAGTGCAGAAGCACACACTGTATACCATCTTGATGGGGTTCTGGGAGTTGTTCTCCCCAAACCTACTGTTCTACTGTATATAGTTCACCTGTGACTGCAGCATTTAACCCCAAGATGACTGACTGGTTAACGTACAGTATAATTTGTCTTGTAGCAATCAGCTTAGTATTATGTGACAGCTAGTATGTGTTACTATAATAACTTAAACTTTTTTATTATCATTCTTATAAATTGTTAATTTTTCCCTTAAGTTGTACCAGGTAAAGTTATAACCAAAATAATTATTACTGTACAGCACCTATAGTTTCAGAACAAGTTATAATGTGGATTGTATGTATAGTTCATCTAAATTTATATTAAACGTGTGTGGATAAATCAGCAAAATTGTATGAAAGCTAAGTAGAATCCGTTGGATTTAAGCACAAAGGTCATCAATGTTACTTCTCATATAAATAGATTAGTGCTGTACTTCCCAATTGCAGTACATTACTTTTATTCCATTAATATTTTTGTTTTACATAAACAAATAGCAGCTGTTCTGTTTAAAAAAAACCTTGCCCTATATTGAAAAGGTCAGATGACTTCTTTTCAGACCTACAGTACTTGCTGCTTCCTTAGTAAGCTAAGTGGTCTGGTTTTTCCTAGCGGAACTGTTCCATGCTTGGCTATTGCTTTAATCTTCATTTATACTTCATAATTGTGTTTAACACCACCCACATTTCATGTTACCTAGCATTTGTTTTGCTCCATCTTTGCTCCAGGGGTTGCCATTCCTGGTTATTGCCTTGTGTCCCTTGCTTTACCAGTTATCACCTCTGATATTGGTGTATAACTTGCTTACAATGCTTCCCTTATGCCTGGCATGTCTGCACATTATAATAACTGTCCAGGCAACCAGTTCTCCTTTGCATTAAGCAGGTCAGTTTATTTTTTATCCGTTGGTTGCAATGCGATTTACATAATTTACTTTGTTTTTGGATGGCACTGGTCAATCCTGGTGCCTCATTCATTCTGCAAGTTGGGTGCAGAAGGCCTTTCACTCAGGTGTGTGGTGTTTGTCAAGTTTGCATTTCTGTATTTGCCGATCCACATCAAGCTCAAACCTCCTTGCAAGACTGTACTTGACTAAACAGGTTTTACCATCTGATTGCTATTGGTGTGGAGGTTGTGAATTCTTTACTTTTCCATGAAAAGGATTACGAGTAGTATTTGATTTTGACCACATGTACTAAATTCAAGCTGCCCTCAGATCCTCCTGTGTTAGCTAGCCTTTAGGACTGGCTTCTGTTTGTTTGGCTTCCAAACGTTTCCCTGTAGGGTCAAAATCTGAAACAACCTTGGCTCAAGGACCCATCGGCACTGGCAAGGGGTGTGCTGGTGAGGGCAGCCTATCTATTCCTGAGACATGATGGGGGGACAGGAAGACTGGGTCTTATCAAAGGTCGCCCCTCCCATTATTCCTGGGGATTTTTTTTCTTATTGTGGGTTACTATCTTGGTATTTTTTACTTTGGTGGGTAGGGAATTCGATGGGTTTATTCACCCTATAGATAAAAAAAGCATCTGTGTTCTGTCCTTCATTGTAGCTTGTTGAGCACAAAGCTATTGTCCCTTCCGGGAGTTATATAAGACCTTTTAAAGAAGTGCTCTAGACTAATATTTTCCGTTTTGTTTAGTACAGTACAGTATTTTGAAGGTATCGGTGAGATCAGTTCTGCCTGTTCTGGCTTATAGATGTGTTATTTCTCAAGCTCTTGTTGTAATCATTTCTTTCATAACTTTTCAGTCTTCCAGTGATGTGTTTTAATTATTTTTATCTTTCCTTATAACTCATTCCTCTTGGGAGGAGAGATGATTGGTCACTGCAGTCAGTGCCTGAGGAAGGGAAGGTGATTGGTCACCGATCCTTAACACATTAAACCCTCGTGGTCTCCTGTTGGTCACTTCTGTTGTACATACTAAGTATATGACCTTCATGATTTTCAGTGGGTAATTTAGTCTTTGCTTTCAGCTCAATATGTACACAAGTGAGCAAAGTTTTGCTTATACAGTACGTACTATTAAGTCTGGTCCCGTGATGTATTAATACATACTGGTACTAATTGTAGCCGATATCGGTATTGTTTTCTATCGTAGGACTAAAGTTGTTACTTTAGTCTGATATGCAATACTGTACATTAGTGGAGGTTTGTTTTCAGGCAATCGGAGAGATGCATTTTTTCTTGTAACTAATTTACATTGAAAATTAAAGGTATAGTACAAAAAATATACAGTATTGTGAAAAACTAATTCACTTTGTATCATTTATATGTACTTGATAATGCTGCTTCTGTAATTTTTTTTGTCTTAATGGAAGGCATCGTGGTTGGGCACATTACTTCCCCCCGTCCCATCCCAAATCCTTATCCTGCCTCCAACTATGTGCTATATAGTCATAATGGCTTGGCTCTTTCTCCTCACAGTTCCCTTCCTCTTCCTTCTTTCCTTTGTTACTTATTTCTCTCACTCCTTTCCTTTCTTCGCTACTTCTTTCCTTCCTTTGCTCCTTTCCTTCCTTCGCTCATTCTTTCCTTCGCTCCTTTGTTCCTTCTTTCCTTTGTTCCTTTTTTCCTTTGCTCCTTCTTTCCTTCCTGTGCCTCTTTCTTTCCTTCGCTCCTTTCCTTCCTTTGCTTTTTTACTTTGCTACTGCTTTCCATTACTCCTCCTTTCCTTCCTTCCTTCCTTCTTTGGTGTAAAACTTTCAAAATAACTAATCATTTCTCTCTAGTGACCTTCACCTCGTTCTACATAATCATCATTTTATGAGGAAAGAATGAAGGATTCACGAGTGGTTGGGGAGTATCAGGGTCCTCGTGGTCCTCGGACCTCTCTACCCCCAGACCTCGGGCTTGACGGCCTGGTAAATCCGGCTCTTTTACGTCATTGCATGTATTCTTGCTGGAGTCACAACCCGCTTGGTCAGGGTACCTTGAGTACTGCTACGGGGAGCCGGTCGGCCGAGTGGACAGCACGCTGTACTTGTGATCCTGTGGTCCCGGGTTCGATCCCAGGCGCCGGCGAGAAACAATGGACAGAGTTTCTTTCACCCTATGTTACCTAGCAGTAAAATAGGTAACTGGGTGTTAATCGGCTGTCAGGGGCTGCTTCCTGGGGGTAGAGGCATGGTCGAGGACCGGGCCGCGGGGACACTAGAGCACCGAAATCATCTCAAGATAGCCATTTCGTTCGTCGATCATTTGTAGACGATATCGGTATTATTACCTTCCAAAGGAGAGATTCTCCGAGTCTTGGAGTATTGATGTGTTCTTCCTCACAAAAGGAAGATCACTTTCACGGTTTTTTTTTCTCGCAAAACCGCGATGATTTGAGCTGATGGGTTCTTAGAATCTTCAGTTTTCCCAGATAATAAAACCGTGTGCGGCCTGCCAGCAATGGCGCCGGCACCCAGTTGCCATTCGGAGGTGTTCATCAAGTTTATTTATTTATTTATTTATTTATTTATTTATTTATTTATTTATGCATATACAAGAATGTACATAAGGAATGTGAGGATACAAATATGGTAATTACAGTCTTGTAAAGCCACTAGCACGCGCAGCGTTTCGGGCAGAAAGTTCTTTCAAACGTCAGTTATGTTCCCGTGTAGTGTGTTTAGCGAGGTTTGTTGACACGTCTTGGACCATAATGTTTATAAAAATTGTGTTTTAGAGTAACTAAGTATTTAGATTTGTTTATTTGTTTATTTTAGAGTAAGTTTAAAGTATTGGAGCCGTGTACTTCAATGCGGCAATTGTATACTTTCTTCCGTACCTCCTGGTCTCCTGTGGACTTGTTTCCGTGTATAGATTTGGAACCAAAGTGCTATATAGTGAAGTGAAGTGCTATATAGTCGTAATGGCTTGGCGTTTTCTGATAATTCCCTTTTCTTTACCCTGAGCTCTGAACAATGCAGGTTGAGAGATTTTGAACGGTCCCAATAATTTAGATGTTTTAATAGAGTGGATTCAAGAGTTTTTTTTCTTCTCTACCACAGACGTGGCCACACATTTACAATGCTAACCAGAGCATATATACATTTTCTTCTGTCCTCCATGGACAGGATTAGAGAAGTGTTAAACATATAGTTCAAGGGTTTATTGAACACTCAACCACAGAAGGTGATTCGGTGCTTTTAAAATGCTAAACTAACCTACATACGTAAATACATAGATACACAAATTTACGTATGCCCTACATAAAGTGTTCGATGTGTCTTTTACATAGTGTCATTAATGTGCATTTACAAAGGTGAAATGTAATTCTGATCAGCTTCCATATATACTTTATACACACACACACACACACACACACACACACACACACACACACACACACACACGTACATATACATACATATATACACACATACATTCACATACATTTGTCTCTTTTACTCTGACAGGGTGAGATAGCTGATAGAAAAACTAGTGTGCAATTAAGCACTTAACCACTGAAGGTGATGAAGGTGCTTTTACAAGCTCGGGTTATAATAGTTACATCACATACATACACTGTATAATTGATACATTACATGATCAATCTAGGGGTACAAGTTCAATATATCATCCAGTGTTCCAGTACTCGTATAGTAGTTATAAAGTTCAGCTCGTTAAACAAGGGGAGATGCTTATTAATGTGTTGTGTAATGCGTGCATGTGACATTGGAACTACATTAGGAACACCAGTGTTGTGGGTTGTATAGTCCAAAGTGATGTACCTGCAGGTCTCAACGTGTTGGGAACACTTGCCGGGTTGTTGTAAGTGTGGCAGTGGTTGTGAGCGTGGTAGAGGGTGTAAAGTGTAACTTGTGTGTGGTGGAGGCATTGTGTACTTGTGGTAGCAGTGTGGGGGCGCGTACTGGGCGGCCTGCGGCGTCATACGCATCTCTCGCTAATTTTATCTCGGACACATGGCACCTCCCGCCTCTGTGGCTTATGGGTCACGCTCCCCTCGGGGCCCGGGATAACTCTCCCAGGGCGACCCCTCTGTGCTGTGCCTGGCCCTGCCAAGGGCGTAACCAGCAGCGGCTTCCTTTACCCACGCTCGCTCTGGCCTTCACAAATGTTAATGGTAACCCTCCCCATGTTATCCTTATCTATTTTGTAACGTGTGTTTTAAGTGCATTATTTTGTTTAATACAGTATTCATTTAAGGCTTTAACGTTTTTGGTGGGGGTTTGTTAGTGTGTGTTAGGTGAGGGCTGGTGTGGTAGGGGCGGGTGGGCCCGTGAGCGAGCGTGTGGACAGTGCCATTGATTGTCAGAGATGGGATGCTGAGGGGAGAGCAGTGTTGAGTAAAGTGTCGTAGGCTGTGGTAGTGACACATCGCCTCCCCCTGTCTTGTGTGACACGCCGTGTGTGTTGTGTGTGTGTGTCTCCCCCTCCCCCCCGCCCCATGTGTCCAGCGGCACACAATGGGTCTTCACCGCGTGTATAGACGCTAATAGCATTGGCCCTCTCGGCCTTACATATCATTGCTGTCTCCACTTGATAGCTGGCCTCCATGACTTACACGACCTGACCGCTAATTTGTTATTGTTTTCATCTGCTGCTGAGAGCGTCGTCGCCGCCGCCATGTTGGTCAGCTTGACTTGAGCTTAACGTGACCACCAGAGGTCATGCTAGGCTCACTGTTGTTGTTGTTGCACGTGTTCACCAGCACTTGATCACCATCTCTGTTCACTTGCACTCTTGCTTCACGCCCTGGGGTGCCCACGCACCCGCACGCCCACACCATGTTTGGCTTCGGTGGGCGATCACCAGGGCGGCTGGCTACTACGCCCCCGGGACCAGCACCGCCTACGCCTATAGGTCACCCCTTCTTCAGGTGAGCTTTGACCACTACAGGTCACTTTCAACGTAGACCTACACTCGTAAGTAACTTTTAGGAAAGTCCCCCCCCCTGCGGCCTTCATCGTCCCTGCGGCCTTCATCGTTCAAGTGATCCAACGAACTCTGGGTCACGTCTTCAGGTGAGTCTGGAGGTCCACGGCTATGTGGATCATTTCCACGAGTGGGTCCTGCGTCAAGCCAGGCCGTAGACACTGGGTCACATAATGTACTGTTATAGTTGTGCTTGCTGAGGGTTGAGCTTGTGTCCTTGGTCCCGCCTTAGTGTTCACACCACGCATCATATTCATTTCAAGGGCTGCACGAGGCACCTGTGCTCGTGTACGCACCCGCACACTGGTGGTGTTAGTCCTAATACCACCAGTTAGTTTGCTAGTAATGTACAACGGGTAATGTTAGTCCTACAGTCTGTACTCAAGTGTCGTAGGTAAGGTGTTCAGTCTAGCACACAGTTGCTTGACTGGAATAATTACTATATTAGTAATGTACAGTGTGTGTGTTTACAATTTGTGCCTGCGGGATCGAGCTGTTAGCTCTTGGACCCCGCCTTGTGACTCATCGTCTGCCTTTCTAACCGTCGGTTTTTATAATGTACTGACCTACTTTTCCTCTATCACATCTACTACACATTTCTCTCCTACACATCCCCCAGAATGTGTAAGCCCGTAACAGCTGTCCTATCTAACTCCCAGGTATCTGTTTACCGCTAGGTGAACAAAAGCATCAGGTGAAAGAAACTGCCCATTAGTTTCTGCTTCGACTGGGAATCGAGCCCGGGCCTTTAGCATTACGACCCCAAAAGCTCTCTGTCCACTCAGCTGTGTGTGTGTGTGTGTGTGTGTGTGTGTGTGTGTACTCACCTAATTGTGCTTGCGGAGGTTGAGCTCTGGCTCTTTGGTCCCGCCTCTCAACCGTCAATCAACATGTGTACAGGTTCCTGAGCCTATTGGGCTCTATCATATCTACACTTGAAACTGTGTGTGTGTGTATATAGGATATGATGTTCTTTATAGCCTACAGATGTCATTATTAAGGTTCATCTGTTATTCTTGCAAAAAATACTCCATTCTTAACTTGAATGTCAGTTCATGCACATGCTTGTACTTAGTGGAATAGCGTTTTTGGATCGTATTATGTTTTTTTTTTAATTATTCAAGCGCCAATATGATTTAATTTCTTTACCTAACCATCTGTTCTCCAGTGTGTCGATCTGTCTTTAAGCGGGCGGCATGGAGGGGGGGGGGGGAGGAGGGTGTTGAGAGTGGGTGGGTGAGTTGGGGGGGGAGGTGTCGGGAGTGGGTGGTGGCGGGGGGTGTGGGGTGGATGTGGGTGTCTGGACGGGTGGATCAGCTTTAAAGTGTCTAGTCCGTTTTGTCGCTGGCACGTTTGCTCTTGCTCTGGGTTTTGTGACTGTTTACCTGTATGTATTTGCATTTTAGCCTTGGTGTGTCCTTGTTTGTTGTGACTGTCTGTGTATTTCACTTGTGTGTTTCTCGTTAACCAGGTCGTTGTATTTGTGCTTGTATCAGTGCATAGAATATTTGTAAGTTTTTTTTTTTTTTTTTTTACCTGCAAGGACTACATGACATCAGTATTTATCGCACGTCATCGGTTCTTAAATTTCAGATGTGTGGATGGATGGATGCATCTATATCTATCTATCTATCTATCTCTATCTATCTATCCACCAACCCACAGGTTGGTGGGTTGATGGATGGCTTCCATTCACCCCTGTGACGATCTCTGTCAGGAACCCGTAGGTGCGGGACCGGGACGTCCACCTCCTGGGGCTCGTGCGGCCCCCCAGGCTCTGCTTCAGGAGGCTGGGGTCGTTCTTGCCCTTGATGGGGTGGTTCTTCTCCGGCCCCGACCACGGCGGTCTCCGGGTCTGGAGTCCCTATGCCTTCTTTCACCAACTTCGAGGTCAACTCCGGAGCTTAAACCCGGGGGCGGTACTGTTTGGCTGTACCAGGGGACGGTACTGTTTGGCTGTACCAGGGGACGGTACTGTTTGGCTGTACCAGGGGACGGTACTGTTTGGCTGTACCAGGGGACGGTACTGTTTGGTTGTACCAGGGGACGGTACTGTTTGGCTGTACCAGGGGACGGTACTGTTTGGCTGTACCAGGGGACGGTACTGTTTGGCTGTACCAGGGACGGTACTGTTTGGCTGTACCAGGGGGCGGTACTGTTTGGCTGTACCAGGGACGGTACAGCGCGCATGTTCCTAACCAATAAATGTTCATTCGCAGCAAGTCTCATAAATGTTGTATTCGTGTGTATTAGGCGTATCCTCCTAGGGGTTGAGGGCATCAGGTGACCAACTTAGTTCCACTAGCCTTCAGTAGCGGCAACCTTGCATGGTAAGCTTCCCCCCCGCCCCCCTCGTGTTTTGTAGAGAGTGGGGTGCTCCAGTGGCATGGTTGTGTGTGTTTGTGTGTGGTTTGAGTGAGAGACTCGCTCAAACCACACTCCAGGTGCGACTCGTGGGCAAGGCGGTGGTTTTAACTGGCGATGGTGCCACACCCAGACCTGCCATTAGTCTGGTTCGAGTCTATAGTTTGGTAAGTTGGCTGGTTTTATGTCTTGATATATAGTATTGATTGTTTACTTTTGGGGCGGACATTTCTTTTAGTGCTTTGCTTCTGGAGTGTGCTTGAGGCTGTGTTGCTGGAGAGGTGGTATTGACCTGCAGGATGTTATACAAGTAATAATAATAATAATAATAATCTTTATTTAATTAAGGTACATACATAAAGAGATTTACAAAGTTTGTTGGCTTTATAGATAGAGCTAGTACATACAATGCCTAAAGCCACTATTACGCAAAGCGTTTCGGGCAGGTCTTGCCTGGTGACAGCTGTACAAGCTCTCACTTGCTCTCTGAAGTCGATCTCAGTCTTGCCTGGTGACAGTTCTAGAATATAACTTAAGGTCTTGTACCTATTAAACTATCACTGGGTATGGTCTGTCTCTAATAATAATTATTATTATTATTATTTTTATTATTATTATTTTGGGATTATGGTTGCATTTTCTCAGATTTCTAGATCTTCAGTGCGGAATGTTTTATTATAAGTTTCAGCGTGGGAGAAGGTAGCCCCCCACAGCCTACGTCAGCAGCTATGGTGATGTAATTACCTAAGTGTAGTTACAGGATGAGAGCTACGCTCGTGGTGTCCCGTCTTCCCAACACTCTTTGACGTATAACGCTTTGAAATTACTAACGGTTTTGGCCTCCACCACCTTCTCGCCTAACTTGTTCCAACCGTCTACCACTCTGTTTGCGAAAGTGAATTTTCTTATATTTCTTCGGCATCTGTGTTTAACTAGTTTAAATCTATGACCTCTTGTTCTTAAAGTGCCAGGTCTCGGGAAATCTTCCCTATCGATTTTATCAATTCATGTTACTATTTTGTATGTAGTGATCATATCACCTCTTTTTCTTCAATCTTCTAGTTTTGGCATATTTAATGCCTCTAACCTCTCCTCCTAGCTCTTGCCCTTCAGTTCTGGGAGCCACTTAGTAGTATGTCTTTGCACCTTTTCTAGTTTATTGATGTGCTTCTTAAGATATGGGCACCACACAACTGCTGCATATTCCAGCTTTGGCCTAACAAAAATCTTGAACAATTTCTTTAGTATATCGCCATCCATGTATTTAAAAGCAATTCTGAAGTTAGAAAGTGTAGCATAGGCTCCTCGCACGATATTCTTTGTGGTCCTCAGGTGATAATTTTCTAACTAGAACCACACACAGAGCTTTCTTAATCAGAATTCTTTAAAGATTTCTCACATAATTGATAGTTTGTTTGGGGTCTCTGTTCTCCTATTCCACATTCGAAAGATGGCACATTTCTCCAGTCCGATACATTACCTCTGATTACTGCCCTCATTTTTCTGTCAGAATTTTTTTTATCCATGTTAGAAGCCTACCTGTCACTCCTCCAATATGTTCCAGTTTCAAGAACAAACTCTTATGTGGAACTATCGAAAGCCTTTTTAGGTCCAGATAGATGCAGTCAACTTAAATTAACCATCTCTTTCCTGCAAAATCTCTGTGGCTCGATCATAGAAACCGAGTAAAGTCGTTACACAGGATCTTCCAGATCAAAAACCATACTGTCTGTCTGATATATCGTTTCTCTCCAGGTGTTCCACCCATTTAGTTTTAATTATATTTTCCCATATTTTGGCTATTACACTTGTCAATTATACAGGTCTATAATTGAGGGGATCTTCCCTGCCGCCACTTTTGTAGATTGGAACTATGTTAGCCTTTGTCCATACGTGTCCCAGGACTCCTGTACGCAGGGATGCCTGGAAAATCAGTTGAATGTGGTGTTGCGTTACTGGTGGTGTTGCGTTACTGGTGGTGTTGCGGGTAGTTCCTCCGTGTGGTGGTTGACTTGTTCCGTGACTGGTGTTTCTAGTGGTGCTTCGGGTCGCCTATCCTCTCCTACCCTCGCTCTCTGGCTTTGTGTTGTCAACCTCTTGTTGAGGTTCTCAAACCTAACTTTGTTGCTTTCTGTGAGGATAACCCCACCCCGTGTTTCACTGTGGAAATACTGAACACTCTTTCTCCCTGCTTTCCAAGAGAGAGTGAGTGAGTGAGAATAATGTGACGTTGTGGTTTCCAGCATGGAGGATAGAAGAAAATGTATATATGCTAGTTAGTAAATGTGTGGCCACGTTTGTGATAGAAAAAAAAGCTAGCGTGTCTACACTGGCAGAAGCCTCTCCGGGTATAGGTGTTGTCAGGTGAAGGTGATTGGGCATAAGGAAACTTCCTGGCCAACTTTATCATCCAGTAACACCAGCAGCCTCCCAGATGTTACTACTGCTCACCTTAGACTCGGCTACAAGTATCTCTGGGAATTTTCATTGTCCGCTGATGTAGACCTGACCAAATGTCAACTGTCATCATAGTGACGGAGTGGGTTACCTTCGCGTTACTTTAGGAGCCGGTCGGCCGAGCGGACAGCACACTGGACTTGTGATCCTGTGGTGCTGGGTTCGATCCCAGGCGCCGGCGAGAAACAATGGGCAGAGTTTCTTTCACCCTATGCCCCTGTTACCTAGCAGTAAAATAGGTACCCGGGTGTTAGTCAGCTGTAACGGGCTGCTTCCTAGGGGTGGAGGCCTGGTCGAGGATCGGGCCGCGGGGACACTAAAAAGCCCCGAAATCATCTCAAGATAACCTCTCAAGATAACCTTGAGGTGCTTCCAGGGCTTAGCGTCCCCGCGGCCCGGTCGTCGACCAGGCCTCCTGGTTGCTGCACTGATCAACTAGAATAATGTGAATAGGAGTGTGTATAATAGGAATAGGAGTGTGTATAATAGGAATAGGAGTGTGTGTAATAGGAATAGGGGTGTGAATAATTGTGGTGGAGTGCGAAAAGATACGTGGATTCAGAGACAATTATATAACAGAGGTTCCAGAGATGTGTAAATATTTCATAAACAATGATCTACTACCAGAAATATTAGCCAAATATCCCCAGTTAGCTAACTGTAGGTAGTAAATGTGGGCGAGTGTAACCTATCCACCGCTGCCCACTGGATGGGGGGGGGGGGGTTGCGGGATAAACATGTACTTGCCTAGTTGTGCTTGCGGGGGTTGAGCTGTGGCTCTTTGGGCCCACCTCTCAACTGCCAATCAACTTTTTTCTCGCACACCCAGGAAGCAGCCTGTGGCAGCTGTCTAACTCCCAGGTACCTATATACTGCTAGGTGAACAGAGACATCAGGGGTGAAAGAAACTCTGCTCATTTGTTTCCGCCGCCTCCAGGGATCGAACCCGGACCCCTAGGACTACGAATCCCGAGCGCTGTCCACTGAGCCGTCAGGCCCCCCCCCCCATGTCATGGCACAAGCTCAGCACACGTGTCAGTTGTTTAGCTTAGAGACTGTACCTGTGGTCGGTGTTGACGCAGTAACATGCATCACATTGTTGTAACTAGCTCATCAAGACTGTAACTTGGTTAGCTAAACGAATTTTGTGGCCCATTCTGTGCCTCTGTAACCCGCCCCACTCCCCCCCCCCCACACCATGGGTATAGAGTGCATAGTTAGTGAACTAAAATAAAACTATTGTTTGACGGTTTGGCATCGGTGATGCCTAGTCTGTTGGCACTCTCTCTCCCTCTCCCACAGTCTCCTCTCTTCCAGCATCTCTACCTCCCTTAGCTTGGTTGACCCCACCTTTCTCTCACCCAGTGTAGCATACCAAGGTCTCAGCCTCCGTCCTTGCCCATCCCTCAGCCTCCCTCCAAGTGACGCGGTATATTGGTATAAAGGACCGTTAAGGAGGGTAAGAGTGAAAGGGCGGGCAGCCCTTCCCTCATCCTGTTTACCATTGCCAGGGGGACACCCTCCCCCCTGATTCAGCAGTGACGGCCACTGACCAGCTGCCGTGGCCCACGGTCTGTAAGGACCCACATGGTCACATGGTCTATAAGGCTTTTATTCACTCGTGATGACGGCAGTTGAAACCACCAAGTTGCTGGTGAGAGATGGTAGAATTTAAATTAATAATTAGTCTGTAAATCAGATGTGACCAAACAGGAGAGTTGGGAGTCGCTGCAGACACAGTTGGTAAGGTAGAGCTTTTCCTGGCAAACACAGGTGGCACACGAGACGACGGTCTGTGTGTGAGGTGTTTGTGTTTTGGGGGGAGGAGAGGGGGGGGGGGGTGAGTGTTGACCTGTTTGGCACTGGCGCGAACTTCTTCCCCCCCCCTACCCCCCACCTTCAGTCTGGGATACTCACGCTGTCTTCTAGACTTACTGGCTCTAGATTCTCATTAAGTAACACCATGGTTATCTCCTCTATAATGAGCAAATGTTTATCTCTGTTTATAACTATGTGTAGCTCTATTTCTCTGAGTATATCTATCTCTATCTACCCCATTGACCCCCCTCGTCCCCCTTCTGCCAGAAAATGTATTATTAAGAACTGAAACAACTGAATGGGTCTCTCAGAAAATATATTGTTATGATCAGTAAAATTCCATGGGAATTATACCATATATTTCATACTTGACTACCTGAAAACCACCGCATGGTAGTGTCTAATTTATAATATTTCTTAAAGCTCTTCAGTTAGTCTTATGTCAAGCCGTACCCACAGACCATTCCTCCCTGAAAATTTGGGTAAGGGTAGCTAGAAGCATCTGGCCTCCAACTTTGCATAGACAAACATTCTCATAGTACAGGCATATAAATATAATGTGGGATAGAGAGAGACTGTCAGTGTGAGAGGGCATGAGTGTCCATAATGGTATGTAAGTTGGAGGAGAGGTGAGGTTCCATGGTGGGGGCAGGTGCAGGGAAGGTGCAGGGCAAGAGGCAGGCTGTGTCTGTTGCCAGGGGAAAACCCAGGAATCCCCACGCCAGTGCTAACACTATTTAGATCACTGGTGTTGTCCCGTCTTGAGCATTGCTCGGTACTCACTCACCCTTTCAGAGCGGGAGGGATCTCTGAATTAGAGGGAATACAGAGAAACATATACGGCACGTATAGACACGATAAAACATCTGAATTGTTTGGACCGTCTCAAAGCTCTCAAAATGTACTATGGAAAATAGACGAGAAAAGTATCAAATAATATATACATGGAAGATACTGGAGGGCCAGGTCCTCAGTAGAATAGCAACAAGCTGGAGCGAAAGATATGGAAGGAAATGCAGAATACAGAACCAATAAGTAGAGGTGTCATAGGCACAATCAGAGAACACTGTCTTAACATCCGGCATTCACGGCTGTTCAACACCCTCCGGTCGGGGGTGTTGAACACCCTCCCCTCCAGGGAGCCGGTCGGCCGAGCGGACAGCACGCTGGACTTGTGGTCCTGGGTTCGATCCCAGGCGCCGGCGAGAAACATTGGGCAGAGTTTCTTTCACCCTATGCACCTGTTACCTAGCGGTAAAATAGGTACCTGGGTGTTAGTCAGCTGTCACGGGCTGCTTCCTGGGGGTGGAGGCCTGGTCGAGGACCGGGCCGCGGGGACACTAAAAAAAAGCCCCGAAATCATCTCAAGATAACCTCAAGATAACCTCCTAGCATGCATTAGAAATATTGACGGAACGAAGCTGGATGTATTCAAGAGGCACTTGGACAGGTTCCTGCAAGAAGTGCCGGATTAACCAGGCTGTAGTGGATATGGGGGCCGCTCCAAGCAACAGCCTGTTGGACCAAGTTATCACAAATCAAGCCTGGCCTTAGGCCGGGCTCGGAGAGTAGACCTCCTCCTGAAACCCTCTCCAGATATGCCAAGGAGGAGAAGAGGACCTCAAAGAAAGCATCAAATTCCCCAACCACTATTTAATGAGTCTTAAGGCAGTTCAATAGGGTGAATAACTCCTCAATACCTGCTTGACTCTTGACACCCGATAATTTTCAGTTGGCCAAACTGAAAATTTGTTTCTTTGAAATTTGCTATTTCACTGTACGGCCTTTGGAAAGTACCTAATTTCTCAATATTCACCTTATTATGCTAGTCTATTATCTTTCAAATCTAAAGTTTTTAATTTAGATGTATACATTCAGTGACCCTGCCTTGGCGGTCAGTGCCCTCAAACAGGTGCTTGTGAAGTTTAGTGCCCTAATTTTGTCCAGTGTTGCCAGGTCCCCTGCCAACTACACGCTCTCCTTCGTGGGGTTTGTGTCTAATATTTCTCTTGTGACTTCCCTCTGCCCCTCCATGACCTCCGTGGCTCATCTTCCCAGCGAGGCCACTCTCTCTCCGCGTCTCAGTGGTACTGCCCTGCCACTGAGTAACTATGAATTGAGCCGCTGGAACACTACTTTCTACCGACACTCCACCGTCACCTCCCTCGGGAGAATGATCCAGGAATGATCCACAATCGACTTGAGAATGGTCCAGGACGGACCGAAACGTCGTCGTCCCTTCACCTTCTAGTGTGTGGTCTGGTCAACTCAATGATGACCCAACTTTCCTGAGGTGTTCCCATGCCGCTGGCCGACAATCCAAGGACATACAATATGTTCTACCACAAACGCTTGATGTTTTTGTTGAAGATCAACACCCCAAGAGGTGGCACGGGCATGAATAACCCGTAGGTGGTGGTGTGAATGTGGTCTTTGGTGGTGGAACAATCTTGAAGTGTGTCTGGGAGACACTCGTCTCACCAGTACACAGCTGGCACTCTGTGCTATTTCAGGCTGGTGTTTGAGGCGCGGTAACGCTGTAGGTGGTATGCTGTCTGTGCTGGTATCAGTGCGGTAACGCTGTAGGTATTCACCTAGTTGTGCTTGCGGGGGTTAAGCTTTGGTTCTTTCGGCCCGCCTCTCAACTGTCAATCAATCAACTGTTACTAACTACCCCATTTCTTTCCTCCTCCCCCCCCCCAGGAAGCAGCCCATAACAGCTGTCTAACTCCCAGGTACCTATTTACTGCTAGGTAAAAGGGTGAAAGAAACTGCCGATTTTGTTTCTCGCGCTGGGAATCGAACCCTGGGCCCACAGGATTACGTGTACAGCGTGCTATCCACACAGCCACCGGCGCTCCAGGTGGTGTGTTGCCTGTGCTGGTATCAGTGGTGTGTCGTGAGGAGCGGGGGCGGGGGCGGTGGTTGAATGGCCTCGTATTACCCTTCCAAGCCAAGCTGAAGTGTGTGGCTTTACGAGGGAAGCCAGCCAGAGGATTTACCCAGACGTGTTAACGACTGCACGTTGGCTCTTAACGATGCTGCATTTCCAATTTATTTCTAGATTATCATTTGGGAACTATTGTACAAAAATGGCTGATGATGAACACTTAAGATTTCAGACTAAGGGGAAATGCTTGCCAGACTCTTGATTTATGGAGAAAAATGGGGCTATTAAGGGTAATTTAGGGAGGTGTTTACGTCCCGGGAGAGTGGTGGTGGTGGTGGGGCGAGGTCCTCTGTCCGGGTCGGCAGCCCTGCACTTCCCGCCACACCTCTACACCCTTACATGTACCCCAGAGGTCCAGTTTATTGGGCACCCTCACTCGTCCTGTGAATAAACTTGCCCCTAAAGAAATTGAGTGTCCATAGAGCCACTGAGTAACTGAGTGAAAGAAATAAAGAAATTGAGTGTCCAATTGAGTCCATATAGAGCTCTAAACATATAGAACATCCAGCAATAGGCAAAAAAAAACTTCTTTAAAGAAGACGCGACAAACATCCAGTCTGAGGGTAATCAGGTCGTTCAATAGGCCACAGATAATAATATCTTGAATGAAGATAAGTTCCAGCTCCTGTACTATGGAAAACACGGAAATCTGAAAATGGAAACCACAGTCAAATTTCACTATAGCACGAAAAAGCAATGTAAAGGATCTGGGAAGGGAAGGGAATTGTCAGGGACAAAGCACCAAGCCATTACGACTATATAGCCCTGGGAAGAGATCAGGATAAGGATTTAGGATGGGACGGGAAGAAGGAATGGTGCCCTCAACCACTTAACAGTCGGGGACTGAACACAATCAATAATTACAGGGTGGATAACAAGAACTTTTTAAACCATTGATGCTCTTCAAGACACTATTCCTCTCTAGCGTGGAATACTGTTGCACACTAACAGCCCCAATCAAAGCTGGAGAAATTACTGGACCGGAGAGCGTGCAATGACAATATACTGCTAGAGTCCAATCAATAAAACATCTAAATTATTGGGACCTATTACAAAGTTTTCTCTGGAGCAGCTGGTTTTAAACCTTACTGCGACCCACACCAAGAACTGCATTTGATATTGGCGAGCCAATATCACAGGCATGCGCCTGTATGCCTGATCACACATACTGTAAACTGTGTTCCTTTATATACTATTACACACGATCAATGCAT
Source organism: Procambarus clarkii (assembly GCF_040958095.1). Taxonomy (NCBI): domain Eukaryota; kingdom Metazoa; phylum Arthropoda; class Malacostraca; order Decapoda; family Cambaridae; genus Procambarus; species Procambarus clarkii. Next base: position 25,571,230 of record NC_091167.1, read on the forward strand.
ATTTATGGATGAAACTTGTTAAGTTACATATTTATATTTTTAGGAAGACTATGGCAAAAATTGCACTCGTTCTAGCTAAAAATTAAACAATGTATTTTTAATATTCAGTGTATGATGTGCTTGTTTGTTCGTAAGTAGTTGATTCGGTTTGGCACACAGGCAGTTCATTTATTATGCACCCCATACCCATCTTGTGGGCGGTAGTGGAAAGGGACACAGGCAGACGATGCTACAGACGTATAGGGTGCAGTGTTGAGCTGGTGTCTAGCTTTCCTTTGTAACTGAGTTAATGTGGAAAATTCTAGTTCACACAAGAGTAGTAGTAAAGGCAGTAGTATCAAGACCGATGTTTTACTTAAAAATTGAAATTCTCCTTTAACCTGAATCCAAAATGATACATTGAATGGCGCACAATTATTCTAGAGTGTAAATGAACTACTGAGATGGAACAATTGAGCAACGATCGCCTGACAACAAGTGTACCATCAGTGTCGTCAATTACAGTGATGAGTAATGAGTGCGAATGACATTGTTCCCTGTCGCTTATTTTTATGTGAATTTTGTTTGTCGGGAGCCATTGTATTTATTTCACGACCTACTAATGGGTCAAGACCCGCAGCTTGACGAACTCTGCTCTAGTGCGCGGGTGAGAGAGAGAAATAATAATTTACACTTGGAAAATATTAGAGGGACTGGCTCCAAATGTGCCTACAGAAATAACAGTGCATGAGACCAGGAGGCATGGCAGGATGTGCAAAATAACCCCAGCAGAGAGGCGCAATAGTTACGCTGAGAGAGAACACACAAGGCAGGCTCAGGACTGTGCCACGATCTCTCTCTCTAGACATAGAGTATAACTGGCCGACCTCTCATGATGTTTAAGAGAACTTAACCTCCAAAGGATACGTAATTAACCAGACTGTGATTTAATACGTCGGGCTGCGAGGAGCCGCTTCCAAGTGCCTAGTTGAGCAGATTACCAACCAAGAGGCCTGGTCAGGCCCTGGGGACGGTGGTCCTGGGAAAGGTCACTTGTACCCAGACGTGGTTAGGACTCGCCTGTCTCAAGTAAACAGTTCATTAAAGGAGGTTAGACGGGACGTATTAACAGGCTTCTGAGGGATAATGTTCGCCCCTCCAGCACCTGAGACAGTGCTCACACGGACAGTGGGCATGTCACCTTGTGAAATGTTAACATATTTTGTCTTGGGTCGTCTTTCAGAACCCACTCTGGGTATGACCGGATAGCGCTAATTCTTTAATATTTTAAGGAGGGTTTGATTTCTAAACGTGGTAATTACTGCAAGAGATTAGAGAGGTGAGCAGAGGGTGACGTGTGTGTACTTACCTAGTTGTGTTTGCGGGGGTTGAGCTCTGGCTCTTTGGTCCCGCCTCTAAACTGTCAATCAACAGGTGTACAGGTTCCCGAGTCTATTGGGCTCAATCATATCTACACTTGAAACTGTGTATGGAGTCTGCCTCCACCACATCACTGCCTAATGCATTCCATTTGTCAACCACTCTGACACTAAAAAAGTTCTTTTTAATATCTCTGTGGCTCATTTGGGCACTCAGTTTCGACCTGTGTCCCCTAGTGCGTGTGCCCCTTGTGTTAAATCGCCGTGTGTGTGTGTGTGTGTGTGTGTGTGTGTGTGTGTAGGTAGAGTGGGCGTAGTGGTTGTGATGACACCACTACTTGCTTGTCTTCACGTGTATGGTAATGCCTGCACCACAGTAGTTTGTGCGTGTTTTGTTGGGTTAGCGGAGGGGGCCGGTGGTGATAGTATGGTGTAGTGGAGGGGGAGGGGGGATTATGGAGGCACTGGTCCCAACATTGGCACTCACCCATCACCAACACGGAAACATGGCCCCCCCCCTTCTCCTGTTCTCTTTGCTCCTACTTTCCTGTCTCACTCCTCTCCGTGTTGCCCTTCCCTCTCACCCCATTCATCCCTCCCTCCCTCGCATGGACACTTGTTCACCTGTGAACTGTGGCGGTGATCACTGCTGACGCCCTTAGTGGACAAGGTGTCTGGGCGCTGGTCACGTCCAGGGAGAGGGACAGGTGTAGGTAAGAATGACACACATTAAGAATGATTTCAAATCAAGAAAAGGCAGGGAATATCAAGTAACAAGGTCACCACACACACACACACACACACACACACACACACACACACACACACACACACACACCGCCGCCACTCGCTGTACACGCAAAGTATACAAGATAATTCTTCTGCTAAGACCACCACACACTTCTTGGAAATTGCATCAGAGTCGTTGAAGATGTATGTGCACTCACTGAAACTGTGCAGGTGGCTACACTGTTGATCACACTCACTGTCTTCCCAGACACCTGCTGCTCTGCAAGTCTCACCTGTTTGTGTCTCTCACCTTCCAAGTAGTATCTCCTGGTGTGGGCAGTCGTACCCCATAATGCCCCCCGTACCCCATAATGCCCCCCGTACCCCATAATGCCCCCCGTACCCCATAATGCCCCCCGTACCCCATAATGCCCCCCGTACCCCATAATGCCCCCCGTACCCCATAATGCCCCCCGTACCCTCGTCGCATGCTAAGACCTGGCGAATGAGCTTCAACACCTGGTCTCTGGCCCCCGAAACCTTTTCCCAAGATCCCCTTTTATACACAATTAAGAGTCCATGATAATTCTCTTAGATAATTAGTGTGTGTTCTTGAAACACCTTTGGTCCTCATGCTTGTTGCTGGGACGGTTTTGTACTCTCTCCTCACTCTCCCTCCAAACCTGCTCTCCTCTGAGCCCCGTCTCCTCTGAACCCTCTCCCTCTCCCCCTTTTGTTAAGAGCTTGGCTATATCCAAGGAGATACATAGTAACGAGGTATTTTTCTGTGCAAAGCCTCAAGAATGTCTCTTGGTATTGAAGTTGGGCAGCCTCTTGGTACACGACCTTTCCGTGGCTTTTATGGGACAGAAGACAGACTAAGAGTGGTCCATCTTCTGAGAGATTTCTGTGGTCTAATCGGGCCGTGGAGCTCTTTCCCTCCGGTTTGACTATAGGGAAGTCGCGTGGTGTGTGTGTGTGTGTGTGTGTGTGTGTGTGTGTGTGTGTGTGTGTGTGTGTGTGTGTGTGTGTGTGTGTGTGTGTGTGTGTGTGTGTGTGTGTAAACGTAACCCAAAGTGTTCGATAAACTACATTGTTTATATTGTGCCAGTGAATAAATTGTTATGGTGCCAAATAAATTGTTTATTAAGAAATCGCTCGACCAAATAAATGAAACGACCCTAATTTTCAAAAATGTTTAAAGATGAGCAATTAAGTTTGGGTCCGTTTTGGACGGGAACTGTCAAGTTTACAGGACGGACCTAAACGTCGTCACCCACTTCTTAAAGGTAGAGAGGTCCAGCGTGTTCTCTTTTTCTAGTTGGTTGTACTATTTGCTGGTTTAAGACAACTGTGTCGCACACCCGTAGCGGGTCAACTGTTTAACAACTATAACACTAGTTTACTGTATGATGGGTGACGCAAAGTCTATAATCAAAATATATTTCACCACACAATGAGAATAATTTATCACTTCTGGGCTAATGACCACATGACTCAAAAATACTCAGAGTACTTATAACATGGTTACTTGACTAAGGAGACTCACTGTTTACAAATAAGTACACTAACAAAAATTATTAAGACTTCACTAAGAACACGTCCAGATGACCAAACACACCTCAGCTACTGAGCCCGCAACACTTGCCTCCTTACACAAAAATCAGTTGATTGACAGTTGAGAGGCAGGCCCAAAGAGCCAGAGCTCAACCCCCACAAGCCCAACAAGGTGAGTACAGAGGTATGACACACACCAAATAGCCAGAAAACGTCTGACAAAGGGAAGTAAACACTCCCAAACAAGTATGAACATATGTAATGTCTTGTCCACTCTAGAAAATAACTCGGTAATAATGAATTTCATAAAGATAAAATAATACATGATATAATGCACAACCGGCAAGAGTGAGGTGCTCCACCACCTCTCTTGTCTCCTCACACATCCTGCACAGCTCTGTTGGTCACACGCGCACATCACCACCTGGGATGAGGTGGCATGAATATAATTATTCTGCATATGTAATTATCTAGAGGCTCACCATAGCCCGTGCTACTGGAACTTATCGTTCTGAGTAGCGAATCTTAAACAACATGTAATTATCAGTGAGTATCGGGTAACTACCTGATTCGTAACACTTACTAACATGTAATGTACCGGAGAGAGATGACAGGAAGTTGGAAAATAAATTCAGTGTGAAGTCGGTGCCATAAGCAGTTTTTATTATTATTTTCTACCACAAAAAAAAAAAAAAAGCTGAAAAAACAAAAACTGTTTATGGCACCTCGACTTCACACTGAATGTATTTTCCAACTTATCATCATCATATCTCTCCGAATATTGCGTCGTAGTAAGTTTGGAACCAGGGCGCCAGATTCACGAAAGCACTTACGCAAACACTTACGAACGTGTACATCTTTTCTCAATCTTTGGCGGCTTTGTTTCCAATTATTAAACAGTTAATGAGCTCCGAAGAACCAGGAGGCTGTTTATAACAATAACAACAGTTGATTGGGAAGTTTTCATGCTTGTAAACTGTTTAATAAATGTAACCAAAATCGTCAAAGATTGAAGAAAGATGTACACGTTCGTAAGTGCTTGCGTAAGTGCTTTCGTGGATCTTGTGGGAAATTTTTACCCACCATATCTAATAATCATCTAAGAAATGTATAATTTCTATATCATATCTAAATCATATCAAAATCATATCTAAAATGTATCAAAATCATATAATGAATCTTTAAAGATTCATTATAGCTTGATCCTGGATGACAATGGCACCATGAACACGTACGCAACAGGGGCCCTTTTGATGCCTACGTGACCTTGTACATGATCTTTCAAGGATCCAGAAGCTTCTAGAAGGACTTCTTAATTAAAAAACTATTGGAACATTGATTCAACATCCGGTAGGATTAAAAATCGAATCCTTAATAAGATTCAGTGGTACTTTCAAATACTACTTATAATCTTTAAATCTTATATCTAATTATATTATAATCACATCTTATCTTAATCATAAGTCTAGACTGTAAAAATAATCAATCAATATTCATTGAAGGCTACCGTGCTCAGAGAGCATGGTAGGGCGATGGGGGGGAGTGAAGCGCCCACCAACAAGCCCAGCGGCACTCCGCGTTTGTTTACAAATGAGTGAACAAGTGACTGATCCTTAGCGAACATTACCAGCTCAAGGACACCTTATCTAACATTTTTATCGCCAGTGAATACTCTCTAGAACTGGGGGAGTACCTGGACAATATCTACAAGGAAAATCCGTGAACATTCACATAAAATAGAGTGTATAGTGGAGATCAGTGACACGGTTTCCTCCACCTTCATTCATAAACTTTTATCTCGAATCATTCTTCTGCAACTGCAGGATAATCACGTAGCAACGCTACCAGATCATCATACAGCAACGCTGTAGCAAAATATCGTGCCTAAACTCGACAAGAGAGTTAATCAGTCTGGCAAACTTGTCAGACAGGCACCCCGACTGGCAGAGAAGTATATTGAAGGTTATTTAGTGTATGATTGGCCAATTGTATGCTTGTGTAACTTTAATATCCTATAAATCTGTCTGTTGGTTAAAAAGCGAGGCTAAGCCTCACATTTCAGTAAGTTTATTAAAATTGTAGTGTAGCTGTGAATCTTATCCAAGCACTGAACCTCATGAGTGTCCATTCTGTCAGAAAAGAATTCAGCCTCAATAAGTAAAAACCTCACAAGTGTCCATAGCGTGGGAAGAGATTCACTCAAGCTAACTGTATCATATAAATTGAATATGTCTGCATATATATTGAATATATAAATTAAGTTATCAATTGCTTGCTTAGTTATTTATAAGTTATCATATAGTTACATTTAATTGAATATAATATCTAGTACTTAGTTAAGTATTTAGACTACATTTGTCATTAATTATACTTTTACAATTTAATTTGTTGTTTATAGTATAAGTACATATTGGCTGTTAAGTTATGGTACTAGGTTAGACTATGTATGTTTAAATCTCTGATTTAAACAGAGCCAGTGTTCAGTCAGATAACTGAATTTATCAAATCTTATCCTTGTATAAAATACAAGCTGATGTGAGATCCCTGTCTACAGGTGGACTGGAACTTCTATCAACAAGTCATTCACCCCACCTGTCCCTTACAGCCCACAGTCTGTCATTAGGAAAAGAGGAATTAGGATTTACAACCCTAGCTAGAGATTTTAGTTGAATTAATTTGCAGACAGTAATTATTTAATTTAGTTCAGTACAAGTCCCTGGTAGTCTCCTCTTATATCAATCCCAACAGGTTTTTCCCACAATAATGGTCCTTCGAACCTAGATAATAATGGTCCTTCGAACCTAGATAATAATGGTCTTTTGTACCTAGATATTTATGATCATTCGTTTACCGAATATTTCAATGCCAAATACATAAGAAACTTCTTGATTTTGCATTGGAATAATTCTTACATATTCTAGCCTAACCTAGCTATCAGCCAATATTTATCATAGCTATATATCTAAGTAAACAAATTGTTTGCAGTGGCTTAAGCCACCATATCCATTAACTAGTAAGCATTCATAGTATTCATAGCATACTGATATTGTTTTGTGTTAAGAAACAACAGTACTTAAGTATATCAGTGTCACAGACACAACTGCATCTTAATCATAAATACCATTACCTACCTCATTGTGGTAACATTACATATATATTTAAGTGTATTATCTAGCATTATCTCTAATCTTCTGATTTTCAGAGCTGCTCATTACATAATATTCTTTAAAAAAGTGTTATCATCACTGTAAGAGCATTCATTACAATCTAACCATAATCAACTGTACAAACCCTATTCCAGGTAAAACCAGTAGACATTCTACTGTATTTTATCTAACAATTATTATGGTAACAGATTTTGTAATAACTTTGCAAAAATAGTGCCATTTACTATTTTTAAAAAATTATTACAGGATTTACCAACTTGGTGCATTCGTGCATTCGGGTCACAAATCAAATTATTACAGTACTTTTGATAATGAACACCTGCTACAACCAGATTCCAGGGAGGAAATGAAGGACGATCTTTGGAATCATTACCTAAGTAGACAGGAAAGCTCATTTATCAAAATACATTAACATCATACATATTTATCAGAAAAAAGAGAAAAATCTCGGAATCTCCAAAACTCGGAAAAGGTCAAAATGACTAACAGTATTCCACCAGCAGCTGAAACAGAAAAGAAAAGGACACAAAGTGTCTAAAAAAATCACTTGAATCTACAGCCTACAGACCATTTAAATCAGGTGATAGACAAATGTCATCATCACTTGGCTACAATAGTCTACAATTGGGGATTAAGACCAATCTTAATCTCACATCACAATCTGAAAGGCTAACAACACATTGACAATGTCAATACAAATATTATCATCCATCTAAGATAACTATCTTAATCCAAGAATATAGTCTTGATTACCTAATCTCATGCTTTCACTGGAGTGAAAGCAGCCTCAGAAAATCTGAAGTTAATCAAGCATCTCAAAGAGACTTACTTAATAGAAAAGGCAAAGCCGAAAAAAAAAAAAGAAAAAGCAAAATGCTTCATCACATCATGAATAATGTAGATACACATTATTACAGATACAATTCATCCTTTAAGGAAATCCTTGGAGGAGTACAAGTGTTACATGCTTGTATAACCTACTTCCATGTAATTGCTTACCTACAAGTGTTACATACTTGTAACAACATCTTATCACAAAGCCAAATCTTTGATGGACTTCGAGCTTACGTACAAAGATTACGAAGCCGAGGAAAACTTAGATCTCAAGAAAAAATCCCCAAAAGTGAATCCACGGACAAAAGCAAAAATGTCCAGAATGGCAGTCAAAAATCAAGGCAACAAAACTCCTCTTCTGCAAAGTGGAAACAGAATAATGTTGGCTCTTATGCTATATCCCCCACAGTTAACAGAACTGTAGGAAACCAAGCTCCTAAGACAGATAAGACAAAAGGAGCTACAAGTGCCCCAAAATGTTTATTCTGTCAAGAAGCACATACCATTTATCAATGCACAGTTTATGAAGGCCGTGCCAGTCGAATCGATCGACTGAAATCTCTGAACAGGTGCATCCGTTGTCTACGGAAGCACGATACAAGTGAGTGTATCACTCAATTGCAGAACTGCCAATATTGTCATAAAAGTGTACATCACACAGCACTCTGTGGTGATATTAACACTCAATCCAGATCACAAACTTCCAATAATCAACCTGCATCTCAGGCAAAGCCCAAAGATGATAATACCACAACAGCCGTACAATTCTGTACAGTAATGAGCAATGTCAACGACTTGGATACAGAAATTGTTACAGCAGCCATATTGCCTACTGCACAGCTAGAGCTATGCAATCAAGGAATTTGTATTCCAACTAGAGGCTTTTTTGATCAAGGGTCACAGAAAACCTTTATCAGTAAAAAGATGGCAGAAGATTTACAACTTAAATCTTCAAAGCAAGTATCTACATCCATATCAGGGTTTTTTACTAATTCTGGTCGTAGAACCTTTCCAGTAGTAAAACTCAATGTCTGTCTAGGTACATCCCAAAGGACAGTAGAAGCCATAGTAGTTGATAAAATTCCTACTGAAATGGAAGTGACTGGTCTGACAGCCACAATTAAATTCCTAAAAGAAAAAGGAATCCAATTAGCAGATCCTCTACTTGATTCTGACTACATAGGGGATATCGGAATCCTGATTGGAGCTGACTACTATCATCGATTCATTCTGGGATCAGAAGAATCTATGGGTATGAATATACTCAAATCAGCAGGAGGCATATTGATGACAGGACCTATACTAGATCTTGAACCTTCAACTCCTGAAAAATCACATCATACAGAAACTGTAATAGTGGCATGACTAGGCAAAGAACAGTCACCACTTAAAATCCCCCACATGATTGATGATGGATTAGAATCTGTACCTCAATTGTGGGAACTTGATGCTATAGGAATAATTCCTGAACAACCAAGTCCTGATGATGTCTGTGCATATAATCAATACTTAGAAACTGTACAGTACTATGATGGACAGTACTGGGTAAGGCTACCATGGAAAATCAACCATAAAACCTTACCTACCAATTATCACATGGCTTATAGTCAATTTAAATCGCAACTAGCAAAGCTAAGAAAAAGGCCTGAGCATTTAAAACTCTATCATGAGATTATTGCTCAACAATTAAAGAATAAATTCATCGAAGTCGTGAAACATGACAATAAGCAAACAGGCCATTTTTTACCACACATGGCTGTAAAGAGAGAATCAAAAACAACTCCTTTACGGATAGTTTTTAATTGTAGCTCTAAATCTGGACCCCAAGGAACCAGTCTAAATGATTGTTTGCAAACAGGTCCAAGTCTAACTCAGAAATTGTATGACATACTGTTGAAGTTTAGACTTAACAAATATGCGTATTCAGCAGATATAAGTAAGGCCTTTCTAAGAGTTGGCTTACAGGAAGAAGATAGAGACTTCACTAAGTTTCTATGGGTAGAGAACCCAGAAGATGTCAATAGTCCTGTAGTGACTTTCAGATTCTCTTCAGTTCTTTTCGGCGCGACAAGCAGTCCATTTCTATTGCAAGCAACTCTAGATACTCATCTGAAGAAATCATCAAGTCCCTGTAAGACTGAAATCAGTCAAAATCTATATGTAGATAATTTTCAAGGGACAGTTAACAGTACTACTGAACTGTTACAATTATATCAAGAGGCCAACAAGGAGCTACAAGGTGCCAACATGCCACTACAATCTTGGGCCTCTAATAATGCAACATTGAATAATCAAATAGCAAGAGATTACCCTGAATATCACGTACCAGAATCACAAAAGGTGTTAGGTATGGATTGGGATTTAATCTCGGACACAATATCGATCAAATCTGTGCCAGTAAATTACAACATCACTACAAAAAGGGATTTGCTTTCACAAGTTAGCAAAGTATTCGACCCACTTGGTCTACTAAATCCTTTGACTATCAAGTGGCGTTTATTAGTGCAAGAAGCATGGAAAGCTAAGGTTGGTTGGGATGATCCACTACCAATCCAGTTACAAAAAGCTTGGATGGAAGTGGCTCAAGAACAAACTTTAGTTGAAAAGATAATCTTTCCGAGACACATAGTCGAGGAAAATGAGGAAGTATCACTACATGTATTCGCAGACTCGTCAGCCAAAGCTTTTGGAGCTTGTGTTTACTTAGTGACTTCTAATCAATCATATCTTATCACCTCTAAGGCCAGAGTCGCTCCATTAAAAAAGAGGACTTTGCCTCAGATGGAACTAACAGCACTGCTAACTGGAACACGCTTAGCAGTGCATATCAAACAAGTCTTGTCTACCATGAACATCAAAGATGTCATCATATGGTCTGACAATGAAGCTGTCTTACAATGGGTACGAAACGACAACTGTCCAACTCCATATGTAAAAAATCGCGTCTCGGAAATTAAAGAAATTTCCGCAGGCTTTCAATTGTTGCATGTACCAACAAAGGATAATCCAGCTGATCTCTTATCAAGAGGTATGACATTTAAACAGTTTGCAAAGGCAGATATTTGGTTTCATGGGCCTCGATGGTTAGTGAATGGTAGTTGGCCTGAACAAAAGCCACACGTCATTACGACACAAACCATAACTACCACCAGGCAGCAAGCTCAAATATCAGTCTTGGATTGTACTCGTTACTCCTCGCTCATCAAACTAATCAATGTAACACAGAACGTGTTTCAATATCTCAGGAAAAAAGGTATAAAATACACTTTTCCAGATGCACTTATCTATTGGGTAAGACAAGCCCAGAGAGAAACTTATGGGAATAACTATGAAAATCTTCCGCATAAGTTAAAACACAATCTCGGTCTGTGGATAGACCAAGAAAATCACAACATTCTGCGTTGTGGAGGGAGACTTAAACACGCAGATATCAATCTAGATACGGTGCATCCATGGCTTTTACCAAAAAATCATTGGATCACAAGGTTGATTGTGTTGCATACACATCAACAAATCATCAAACATGGAGGAGTGTTAGACACACTCACACAAATCAGACAGCAGTACTGGATTCCTCAGGGAAGACAGTCAGTCAAATCAATCTTGAAGAATTGCATGATATGCCGAAGGTACGATGCAAGAACTTGCTCTTATCCAGGGCCACCACCCCTACCAAAGGAACGAGTGGTCCATCTACAACCTTTCGAAACGACAGGAGTAGATTATACAGGAGCAATATATCTAACAGGGACTGCAGATAAGCAACCTATCAAGGCATACATCTGTCTGTTCACCTGTGCTACCACCAGGGCAGTACATCTAGAGGTAACACCCGATATGACTGCTCAATCATTTATTCAAGCTTTCCGCAGATTCGCAGCACGCCGATCATGCCCTAAGCTGATGATTTCAGATAACGGAGCAAACTTGGTAGCTGGAGAAGCATGTCTACGGGAAATCTGTTCCCATCCTGCAGTTACTTCCACACTGGAACAGCGTCATTGCAGATGGAAATTTATCCCTCCGAGAGCCCCATGGCACGGAGGATTTTATGAACGGTTAATAGGAACTGTAAAAAGATCCTTGAGAAAATCTCTACACCGTCAGAAAATCAATCTTCAAGAACTCCAGACAGTAATCACGGAAATAGAATCAAGGGTGAATAACCGGCCGTTGACTTACTTGTCTGAGGATCCTACTCAACATGAGCCATTAAGTCCTGCCCACCTAATGTATGGAAGACTTCTGACTCCAGTACCATCTCTAGTGGATGATGAGATCAGAGATCCCTCATATGTGGGTGAGAGCGAGTTGGTTCAGGGGTATAAGCATCTGTCCAGCATAATCCAAAAATGGAATGATGTTTGGACAAAAGAATATCTTACATCTCTACGAGAACATCACTATGGGGCCAATGTCCCACATAATATATCTAATCTCCAACCTGGCGATATTGTCTTGGTAGACAGTGATGGCCCTAGGGCTGACTGGCCATTAGGTAAAGTTGTCTCAGTCCATCCAGATAGTCAGGGGATTTTGAGAATAGTCAAAATCCTGTCTAAAGGAACAACTTCCCTGAAGACATTGGACAAACTCATCCACATGGAATCAGTGAGCCAGCTGCAGTTAGATCCTGAGAGACCTCAAGACACTCTAACTCCACAAGACCCACAGACTCCTAACAGACACAATCGTCCACAACGGACAGCAGCACAAAAGTGCAAGCAAAATTTGCACTTGTATTATCAATCCAATGGAGAGTAAATAAATACATATGGTTACTATTGTCCTAAGTATTGGACTCTGTGCCAGCTCTCTCCCTCTGGAAGATGTGGGAAATTTTTACCCACCATATCTAATAATCATCTAAGAAATGTATAATTTCTATATCATATCTAAATCATATCAAAATCATATCTAAAATGTATCAAAATCATATAATGAATCTTTAAAGATTCATTATAGCTTGATCCTGGATGACAATGGCACCATGAACACGTACGCAACAGGGGCCCTTTTGATGCCTACGTGACCTTGTACATGATCTTTCAAGGATCCAGAAGCTTCTAGAAGGACTTCTTAATTAAAAAACTATTGGAACATTGATTCAACATCCGGTAGGATTAAAAATCGAATCCTTAATAAGATTCAGTGGTACTTTCAAATACTACTTATAATCTTTAAATCTTATATCTAATTATATTATAATCACATCTTATCTTAATCATAAGTCTAGACTGTAAAAATAATCAATCAATATTCATTGAAGGCTACCGTGCTCAGAGAGCATGGTAGGGCGATGGGGGGGAGTGAAGCGCCCACCAACAAGCCCAGCGGCACTCCGCGTTTGTTTACAAATGAGTGAACAAGTGACTGATCCTTAGCGAACATTACCAGCTCAAGGACACCTTATCTAACATTTTTATCGCCAGTGAATACTCTCTAGAACTGGGGGAGTACCTGGACAATATCTACAAGGAAAATCCGTGAACATTCACATAAAATAGAGTGTATAGTGGAGATCAGTGACACGGTTTCCTCCACCTTCATTCATAAACTTTTATCTCGAATCATTCTTCTGCAACTGCAGGATAATCACGTAGCAACGCTACCAGATCATCATACAGCAACGCTGTAGCAAAATATCGTGCCTAAACTCGACAAGAGAGTTAATCAGTCTGGCAAACTTGTCAGACAGGCACCCCGACTGGCAGAGAAGTATATTGAAGGTTATTTAGTGTATGATTGGCCAATTGTATGCTTGTGTAACTTTAATATCCTATAAATCTGTCTGTTGGTTAAAAAGCGAGGCTAAGCCTCACATTTCAGTAAGTTTATTAAAATTGTAGTGTAGCTGTGAATCTTATCCAAGCACTGAACCTCATGAGTGTCCATTCTGTCAGAAAAGAATTCAGCCTCAATAAGTAAAAACCTCACAAGTGTCCATAGCGTGGGAAGAGATTCACTCAAGCTAACTGTATCATATAAATTGAATATGTCTGCATATATATTGAATATATAAATTAAGTTATCAATTGCTTGCTTAGTTATTTATAAGTTATCATATAGTTACATTTAATTGAATATAATATCTAGTACTTAGTTAAGTATTTAGACTACATTTGTCATTAATTATACTTTTACAATTTAATTTGTTGTTTATAGTATAAGTACATATTGGCTGTTAAGTTATGGTACTAGGTTAGACTATGTATGTTTAAATCTCTGATTTAAACAGAGCCAGTGTTCAGTCAGATAACTGAATTTATCAAATCTTATCCTTGTATAAAATACAAGCTGATGTGAGATCCCTGTCTACAGGTGGACTGGAACTTCTATCAACAAGTCATTCACCCCACCTGTCCCTTACAGCCCACAGTCTGTCATTAGGAAAAGAGGAATTAGGATTTACAACCCTAGCTAGAGATTTTAGTTGAATTAATTTGCAGACAGTAATTATTTAATTTAGTTCAGTACAAGTCCCTGGTAGTCTCCTCTTATATCAATCCCAACAGGTTTTTCCCACAGATCTGGCCCCTGACCTTCTAAACTTTTCCTAATGTATATTATGAGTTACATCGCAAAGGAGAACATCAGAACAACCCATCATTTTACAAATAACGTCGCTTTATAGCACGACAATTTTTGGCCGTAGAGCATACGAGGACGGGTTGGATCAGAGGTCCACCAGCCTTTAGTCTCCTACCTGCAAATATAAGAAATATCGCAGTAACGACCATTATAAACTTTTAAGAACAGGACGTGTTTGAGACAGCTTGCTGGTGGTGATGATGGTTCTTGTAGGTTAAGAAGACAGCCAGCCTCATAGACCAGGTAATCACCGTAGAAAGCTGCTACCTGTCCACGTTGAGATAGAAACACTAGAAATCCGGCACAGGTAATGTTGTAGTATTAGCTTCTGAACCTGCGTGAAACAACGGGTTATTGTCTTAAGAAACACGATGAAGACTGTAAATGTAATTACAACTGACATTAGTTAACCTTGCTGGTGTAAATATACACACACATGCTGCTCACCACCAACACATGTTTCAGATATGCAAAACACCTGTCAGATAAACTCCGTCACACTCCTTTGAGGTATTTTGAGGGATATAATTCGGTCCGCGTGTTGATCTTGGCAGTAGTCTGATCGGTAGACGGTTTGACTGGCCTGCCAGGCAGGCAAGTCTGATCGGTAGACGGCGGTCTGACTGGCCTGCCAGGCAGGCAGGATGGGCTAACATCGTCAACTGTCTTTTAGACATTAGTTTAAGAAATCATTTAGAACTTACACATACATCTTGACCTGGAATATAAAACACTTACACCACGCATATTCCCAACAGTAAACCTCAACTATTGCAACCGTCTCCAAGCTCTCAAAATGGCCACCATTCCTCCCCCCCCCCTCCCCCGTCCCATCCCCAAAACCTTATCCTGAATCCCTTCCAAGTGCTATATAGTCGTAATGGCTTGGCGCTTTCCCCCTGAAAGTTCCCTTCCCTCTGGAAAGGAGACGAGACAAAAAAAAAAGAAAGTGACAGCGTGAGGGCGTGTTAAACACAGGGGCCACCTGAGCCGTATGGTCAACATTGCAACATGTGTGAATAATGCAACCCGTCCTGTCATTTAATACATCTTACGCTTATTTTTATTTAATTACGTAATCAAGCAGTCCGTTAAAAATGCGACGTATTGGTCAAATTTGAAGCTCCCGTGATACCAATGTTTAGTGTGCGTGAGCCTGGATAAGGTTAGGTGGGTTGCTTGGGTTAGGATGTTTCAGGCCGTTGGAGAGACTGGGGTGAAGAGTGAGGTGGTGATTGTTCATGCCTGGACGTGAACAATCCCTCCCATGGTATTGTTTACCATGGCCACCTTCCTGGGGATGTGTAACAAAAAGGAGGCCTGGTCGAGGACCGGGCCACGGGGACGCTAAGCCCCGAAATCATCTCAAGAAGATCTCAAGAAGATGGTAGTTACTATCCCCCGAAAGCGGTGGCGATGGTGTTATGGTGGTTGTCTGTCTGTCCCGAGCCCTGGTAGTCTTGACGGATGCTTCCCATATGCTACTTCCGCTCTCACTCCCCTTCCCCTCCCTCACTCCTCGCCTCCCCTCCGTGACCCTCTGTGATTCATCCCCTTGTGTACACAGGCCCATGGGGTGTTATTTGAATACAGAGGGGGGGGGGGAGAGCAGACGTGAGGGAGATTTTGAAGGAAGGAGCGGGAAGGAGGGTTGTCTTCTGTCAGGAACTAGCGGTCTTACCCACTGTGTGGTACTCGCCTAGTTGTGCTTGCGGGGGTTGAGCTTTGTCTCTTTGGTCCCGCCTCTCAACTGTCAATCAACTGGTGTACAGATTCATGAGCCTACTGGGCTGTCCAACCCGTTCTCGCACTTTCTTACTGTAATAAGTAATTACAATAAGCACTGTAATTACGAAGCAATAAGAGGCTTATCTTAACATACTAAGAAGGTTAGATAAGGTCGGTGTTTTCTATGAAGCTTTTCAAGGTAAACTAGTATGTTTATTATGTCACATATGCACGTATTTAATAAGTCAATATTGACTGTAAGAAAGTGCGAGAACGGGTTGGGCTGTGATATCTACACTTGAAACTGTGTATGGAGTCAGCCTCCACCACATCACTTCCTAGTGCATTCTATTTATTAACTACTCTGACACTGAAAAAATTCTTTCTAACGTCTCTGTGGCTCATGTGGGTACTAAGTTTCCACTTGTGTCCCCTTGTTCGTGTCCCACCCGTGCTGAAGTTTGTTCTTGTCCACCCTGTCGAATTCCCCTGAGAATTTTGTAGGTGGTTATCATGTCTCCCCTTACTCTTCTGTTTTCCAGGGATGTGATGTTCGGCTCCTTTAGCCTTTCCTCGTAGCTCATACCTCTCAGTTCCGCGACTAGTCTGGTGGCATACCGCTGAATCTTCTCTAACTTTGTCTTGTGTTTAACTAGGTATGGACTCCAGGCTGGTGCTGCATATTCCAAGATTGGTCTGACATAAGTAGTATACAGGGTCCTAAACAATTCCTTACACAAGTTTCTAAAGGCAGTTATTATGTTGGCCAGTCTAGCATATGCCGCTGATGATATCGTTTTGATGTGGGCCTCTGGGGACAGGTTCGGTGTGATATCAACCCCCAGATGTTTCTCTCTATTTGACTCTTGCAGGATTTCACCTCCCAGATGGTACCTTGTGTTCAGCCTCCTGCTCCCTTCGCCTAATTTCACTACCTTACACTTTCCTGAGTTGAACTTTAGCAGCCATTTTCTAAACCATTCCTCCAGTTTGTCCAGGTCATCTTGTAGTCTCTGTCTATCTTCATCCGTCTTGATTCTTCTCATAATTTTTGGTGTGGGTGTTGTGTGTTGTGTTGGGGAAGGTCGGGCAGGGGTGCCTTATTGTGCTAGTCCTGGCTCCTTGTGTTGGGTGGGAAGGTCGGGCAGGGGTGCCTTATTGTGCTAGTCTCTGGCTCCTTGTGTTGTGTTGGGGAAGGTCGGGCAGGGGTGCCTTATTGTGCTAGTCCTGGCTCCTTGTGTTGGGTGGGAAGGTCGGGCAGGGGTGCCTTATTGTGCTAGTCCTGGCTCCTTGTGTTGGGTGGGAAGGTCGGGCAGGGGTGCCTTATTGTGCTAGTCCTGGCTCCTTGTGTTGGGTGGGAAGGTCGGGCAGGGGTGCCTTATTGTGCTAGTCCTGGCTCCTTGTGTTGGGTGGGAAGGTCGGGCAGGGGTGCCTTATTGTGCTAGTCCTGGCTCCTTGTGTTGGGTGGGAAGGTCGGGCAGGGGTGCCTTATTGTGCTAGTCCTGGCTCCTTGTGTTGGGTGGGAAGGTCGGGCAGGGGTGCCTTATTGTGCTAGTCCTGGCTCCTTGTGTTGGGTGGGAAGGGGGATGGCGTGTGTGGGCGGAGGAGGGGGTGGGGGGGTGGGGTGTGTGAGGGGTCAATTGGTGTCCAGGGTGTGAGGGGAGAGGGTGATTTAACCCGGGGGGGGGGGGAAGTGTCAGAGACCCGAGGGTAACGGGTTGTGGGGACGGAACATGTGTGCTCTCTTTGTTGTACTTTAACACTAGAGCAACAAGTACTGTCACGGGTATTGGTGTGGTGTTAGTATGTTATAAGTTACCACGGGGTAACTTATAGTTACCCCGTGGATAACTTATAGGATAGTAAAGAGTAGGAGAGGAGCGGGCCGCCTCAAGCAACAGCCAAGTTATCACGTCAAGCCCGGGTCCCAGGCCGGTCCTGGGGAGTAGAACATCTCGCACAGCTAACTCCAGGTAAGCCACCTTCTGGAATATAGTGAAATGTTCATAGATGACGTACATATCCTCAGTATTTCTCTAATTTATTTGCCAACTGGTCGAGGCGGGGGCGGCGGCCTGGTCGACGACCGGGCCGTGGGGGTCGCTGAGCCACGAAATCACCTCAAGGACTGTTTTCAGCGCACCCCTGAACAACTGAAAATCGACAATTCAAATGAATTCTTCGTGAATGTCATATCAACATCAAACTATTTCAAGATGTCACCCTAACCTCACTGGACTGTGAAGTATCCGTAGACAACATACTCACGCACTCTGCACCAGGCCCAGATTCCTGGAATGAACTATTCATCAAGATTGTGTAAAACCCACTAACACAGGCCCTAAACATCTTTGATACATAGTTACTGGTGTTATCCCCAACACTTCAAACAGTGAAGATCGCGCCACTCCACAGAGGAGGTAGTAAAGCGATTATACTGATAACACTAACATTTTCAATGATTTTATGATAAGTAAAGTACAAGTAAACAAATAGTTTTCCGGTTTGTCGAACTTAATAGTTCAGATTTATACGGTCTAATTTGGTTGTACGTCAGTATATATACTATGGTCCTCAACAAATGAACAAATCCACAAGGGCCGTGACGAGGATTCGAACCTGCGTTCGGGAGCATCCCAGACACTGCCTTAATCGACTGAGGTACGACAGGGTATGACAGGGGTTAACCCTGTCGTAGTTCAGTCGATTAAGGCAGTGTCTGGGATGCTCTCGGACGCAGGTTCGAATCCTCGTCACGGCCCTTGTGGATTTGTTTATTTGATGCAATACGTTAGTGTGATCTCTGTATGTAATGGTCCTCATGGTTACTATAAGTATTACTAAAAGAGGAGGATGGGCCGAGCCAGTAGGCATGGCAGGAAGTGCAAAATAGCCCCATTGAAAAGCAGAGATGCAATAGTTACGCTGAGAGTCATCTTATCAACATCAAAGGCCCAACACTTCAACACACGCTCTAAAGGCAATCATTAAGTGCGCTTTTACTTTGCCAATTATTTTACGAACAATTTATGTAAAATGTTTATTTTAGATTTGAAGCTATATAGACTAATCATGTGTGCACATTTTTATATATTAAAAAATTAAATGAGGTATAATTAAATTAAAAATGAATGAGGGATATTTATTAACATTGGGATATTCTAGGCCATCATACATAATAAATGTTTGTTTACATATTCAAGAGCATTTATTTGCGAACGTTTTAACATAATGAAAGTAACCCACTTCTACAACTATTTGAACTGTTATAGAGAAGGCAGACTGTCTGCTGGTTGACAGCAAGCAACTATCATCATTCTACAGATGACTTGAGACATCCTGTCTACGTCGGTTGGCGGAGAGAATGATTCGCAAGACTGTGTGTATGATGCCTCGTTACTGGCTGAGGGGAAGAGGGTGGTGATGGTAGGGGAAGGCCGAGGGGAAGCTTAGTTAATGTATCATTTAGAGGAACGGTTAGTGAAAGGGTTGAGTGGTTGGGAGGTGAGGGAAGATTATCGCGCGGAGTTGGAGAGAGAGAGAGAGTGAATTGAGTTGGGTTAAAGTTTCTTTGTGTAGGTGGGGCGGGGTGGGTTAGCTAGCCTAGCTACTAGTGCCCGCGCACCAGAGAGGGAGCCACCTCCTCCATCTATCTTCACTCACCTTATCTTCACTCAATTTATCTTCACTCAATCAATTCAATTCAATTTCTTTATTATGCACCCCATACCCATCCCGTGGGCGGTGGTGTAAAGGATTACAGAGGCACATAATCGGTTCAGGAACTGAACCCTCTAGTTCGTTTAGCTAAGCAAATAATATTTGACGCTAGTTACACAATTATCAATGTTGTATACACATGTACACACCCTCATACATACATGTACACACACACACACACACACACATATATATTATATAATATATATATACACATATACATACACATACATATCTAATCACCCACACAATTACACACATCAATAATCTTTGTGTCACAAGTGACATTACAAGAGGCTCACAACAGTCACTATACGAGGCACTTTACATCTATGGTGAGTCACACAGTTACTAGTCTTGCTGCACACCCACCCACCTGGGCGGCAGCTTTACAGTCATGTGCTGCACACCCACCCACCTGGGCGGCAGCTTTACAGTCATGTGCTGCACACCCACCCAACTGGGCGGCAGCTTTACAGTCATGTGCTCCACACCCACCCAACTGGTCGGCAGCTTTACAGTCATGTGCTCCACACCCACCCAACTGGGCGGCAGCTTTACAGTCATGTGCTCCACACCCACCCAACTGGGCGGCAGCTTTACAGTCATGTGCTCCACACCCACCCAACTGTGCGGCAGCTTTACAGTCATGTGCTCCACACCCACCCAACTGGGCGGCAGCTTTACAGTCATGTGCTCCACACCCACCCAACTGGGCGGCAGCTTTACAGTCATGTGCTCCACACCCACCCAACTGTGCGGCAGCTTTACAGTCATGTGCTCCACACCCACCCAACTGGGCGGCAGCTTTACAGTCATGTGCTCCACACCCACCCAACTGGGTGGCAGCTTTACAGTCATGTGCAGCATTACCTGCAGTCAGCAAATTTTGGATACTTCGCTAAGATTTCGGGCAGCACATCATTATGAATGAAGTACTTACACATTTCTTGGACACTATTGATGGTGTTATCTCTAAATTCCGCAATTTTTTCACATTCCATTATATAATGACGCAAAGTATGCGAATAGTTCTGCTGACACAGTTTACATTTAGTCAAATCTACATCAGCAGCTGTTACAAACTCCCAGAGGTACTTGTAGCCGAGCCTAAGCCTAGCAGTGGTAACATCTAGAAGTTTACTAACATTATTGGATGACCCATTATTGGATATCTTCACTCAATTGTATTTTTCCTGTTTGTGTTTTGCGGCAGACGGTTCATCGTGGCGTGTTTGTTTTCTTGATGGAACATTTTGTTGTTGACTTAAGGGCGTGTGTGCGCGCGCGCGCCCACGTCCCGCGCTGGCGGCTTCAACCGTCACTGGAGTCGGTGGTGGTTCAAATAGTTATTTAATGTTGTCGGGCGCGGAGATGATATATGGTGGTGGTGCCCCTCGCCCGGCTGGCGGTGTAGGCTGCCTGCACCACCAACTTTGGGGCCAGATGAGCGCTGATGATAACATGGCGGAACTGTACATCATGTTGACACTAGCGTCGAGGGCAGGCAGGTGTTGTAGGTGTGTCAAGGTCCTCTTAATATTATTTTGGTGTAGTAGGTGTGTCAAGGGCCTCTAGCACATCTCTGGTGGTGTGGTAGGTGTGTCAAGGACCTCTAGCACATCTCTGGTGGTGTGGTAGGTGTGTCAAGGTCCTCTAGCACATCTCTGGTGGTGTGGTAGGTGTGTCAAGGTCCTCTAACACGTCTGGTGGTGTGGTAGGTGTGTCAAGGTCCTCTAGCACGTCTGGTGGTGTGGTAGGTATGTCAAGGTCCTCTAACACGTCTGGTGGTGTGGTAGGTGTGTCAAGGTCCTCTAGCACGTCTGGTGGTGTGGTAGGTGTGTCAAGGACCTCTAGCACATCTCTGGTGGTGTGGTAGGTGTGTCAAGGTCCTCTAGCACGTCTGGTGGTGTGGTAGGTGTGTCAAGGTCCTCTAGCACATCTGGTGGTGTGGTAGGTGTGTCAAGGTCCTCTAACACGTCTGGTGGTGTGGTAGGTGTGTCAAGGTCCTCTAGCACGTCTGGTTGTGTGGTAGGTGTGTCAAGGTCCTCTAGCACGTCTGGTGGTGTGGTAGGTGTGTCAAGGTCCTCTAGCACGTCTGGTGGTGTGGTAGGTGTGTCAAGGTCCTCTAGCACGTCTGGTGGTGTGGTAGGTGTGTCAAGGTCCTCTAACACGTCTGGTGGTGTGGTAGGTGTGTCAAGGTCCTCTAACACGTCTGGTGGTGTGGTAGGTGTGTCAAGGTCCTCTAACACGTCTGGTGGTGTGGTAGGTGTGTCAAGGTCCTCTAACACGTCTGGTGGTGTGGTAGGTGTGTCAAGGTCCTCTAACACGTCTGGTGGTGTGGTAGTTGTGTCAAGGTCCTCTAGCACGTCTGGTGGTGTGGTAGGTGTGTCAAGGTCCTCTAACACGTCTGGTGGTGTGGTAGGTGTGTCAAGGTCCTCTAACTATCCGTTAGTCAAACTATCTTTTGCTTTCCATGTCCAGATTTTTATGACATATTAAAATTGTAATATTTATAGTTAAGAATATAGATCATAGACAGCTTTGAGTTGTATGTGGTGGCGACTGTTTCAGGGTGGGGGGTTGTCCGGGCCAGGATGAAGGGGGTAGAGAGCCCGTCAGTATTAACAGCTGTGTGGTGGGGGTGACGAGGGGGGGGGGGGTGGAAGGGAGTCGTTGGGGGGGAAGAAGGGGGAGGGGGGTGACTGTGGAAGAGAGAGAGCGCACTCTCACTTGGCAAGGGGTGGTAGTCTTGGCCATCGTCGGACTATTTGGCAAATTTTTCTTCGATATTTAGCCCTCTCCCCTCCCCCCCGTGGTGAGCATCACTTGTGTGTTGTGGAGTGACAGTGTGTCCTGGTGACCGTGATCAGTTGGTTTTGTCTTGTTCACCATCCCCTCCTGGCGGGAGGACGGCAGGTTGTTGTTGTTATAGATTCAGCTACTCGGAGCAAGTTCCAAGTAGCACGGGCTATGGTGAGCCCGTAACTTACCTGGTACAGGAGCGGGGCTGTTCACTGAGGACTGCTGCACACTGCTCCACACTGAGGACAACACATTGTTATCTATAATATATATCTATATAAGTGGTGAAGCATTTTGTGTACAATATATATGTTTAGGGCGTAAAATAATAAAATAATCTAAAATACAGAGGTAGAGTGAGTGGCAGGAGATAGTGTGAAGTGTGATAAACTGACAAGGGGCATATTGGATGACAGTTGGCAGTGGGTGGGTGGGGGAGGGTGAGGGTGAGGGAGGGTGAGAGAATGTGGGGGGTGAGGGAGGGTGAGAGAATGTGGGGAGGCTGAGGGAGTGTGGGGAAGGGAGGCTGAGGGAGTGTGGGGAAGGGAGGGTGAGGGAGTGTGGGGAAGGGAGGGTGAGGGAGTGTGGGGAGGGGAGGAGAGGAGAGGGTGAGGGAGTGTGGGGAGGGGAGGGAGTGTGGGGAGGGGAGGGGAGGGTGAGGGAGTGTGGGGAGGAAAGGAGAGGGTGAGGGAGAGGGAGAGGAAGGTGAATCATGCCTCTCGCTGGCCTCAGCTTGAGGACCATCATCACAGTCTTCCTGGAACACTAAGAGTCACAAGCCTCACCTAGGATGTGTGTGTGTGTATACTCCTCTATATCTACTGCACCTTGAGTGGCGAGCACCAGCTCCTGGGCCCCCGTCTTTCGCCCGCCGCTCGCTCACAGCCGACCCTTGTGCTGATCATATATTCTCTAAATAGTGTATGACATTACTGTCAGTACCTATCTCTTCTAGTTAATTCCACTTCATCATTGAAGAAATGCCTCCTTACATCCCTGTTGTTGATCATTACTCTAGTTTCCAAGGGCTTGACTTTATCCCTCAGCTCTCTGTAAAAAAAAAAAAAATGTTAAATAAGCAGGCGCCTGCAGACGTGCGGTAACTCGCTAGACAATTGTGTTTGGAATGGGAGGTAGACGAAGAAGGAAACAGGTTGGGCAACAGTACCGTTAGACGCCACCCATACATCATTGAGTACGTGAGTGACCAACTGTATTCGCCTAGTTGGGTTGAGCTTTGCTCTTTCGGCCCGCCTCTCAACTGTCAATCAACTGTTTACTAACTACTATCCCTCCCCCTCTCCCACACACACACTCCAGGAAGCAGCCCATGACAGCTGACTAACTCCCAGGTACCTATTTACTGCTAGGTAACTGGGGCATTCAGGGTGAAAGAAACTTTGGCCATTTGTTTCTGCCCCGTGCGGGAATCGAACCCGCGCCACAGAATTAAGAGTCCTTCACGCTATCCACCAGGCTACGAGGTCCCTGTATCGTAGTAGCAAGTGTAAAAGGCGCACATCTCCACATGTATGCATGACAACAGCCCCCAGGGCTCCACCACCACTCCCTCGGGGTTCCGCCACCACTCCCTCGGGGTTCCGCCACCACTCCCTCGGGGCTCCGCCACCACTCCCTCGGGGCTCCGCCACCACTCCCTCGGGGCTCCGCCACCACTGCCTCGGGGCTCCGCCACCACTGCCTCGGGGCTCCGCCACCACTGCCTCGGGGCTCCGCCACCACTGCCTCGGGGCTCCGCCACCACTGCCTCGGGGCTCCGCCACCACTGCCTCGGGGCTCCGCCACCACTGCCTCGGGGCTCCGCCACCACTGCCTCGGGGCTCCGCCACCACTCCCTCGGGGCTCCGCCACCACTCCCTCGGGGCTCCGCCACCAGAGTTGTCCCTCATAATCTCAGCGATGACAGTTTGGTCGGGATTTATTGCCCAGTTCACCAGCTCCAGAGCGCTTCGAGGTCGTCCTCGGCCCAAGGTTATTATTGTTGTGGACGATCTCGTAACGCCTTGGAGCTAGCCAACTTTGCAATACATGTAGTTGTAATAAATTTTCGACTAAACGGCCACGATGGAGATAGGAGGGACGGCTCTCTATAGTGTGGTTGGTGACAGGTGTCCCAGGTGGTCAACACAGCCTTAAGTAACGAGACCGAGAGTGGTGTTGGAACACCTTGCTTTTAACAAGCACCATAAAGTAGTAGTCACAGCTGCAAGAATAGTTAATAGCTGAATAAAAAAGCTGTTTATTAAGCACGAACTACCAAACCAACACCGGCACTTAAGACACAATCTAGATGCACATGATGCACATTAAATGTCCTTATGATGCACATGATGCACATTAAATGTCCTTATGATGCACATGATGCACATTAAATGTCCTTATGATGCAAATGATGCACATTAACGTCCTTATTCATGGCTGGAGATGTTACTGATCGGGAGAACTTGTAAGCAAATTTTGCTGCCTAAATCCATGCAGTAAAATATTTAAATTATTAGAACTTGACAGTGCCTGGTGTTGTATTATTACAAGCGCAGGCAACGGGCCGCAGCATAAAATTACGCCTGGAAAATATTGAAGGAAAAGGTTTCAAATGTGCACATGGAAATCCATCCCTAGGAGACCAGGAGGCATGAGGGAATGTTTAAGGTAGCCCCGTTGGAAGGCTGGAGTACAATAGGTACTCTCAAGACTGTTCTGTGACACGGGAGACATCTCCCGTCACGCAGGGTGCAGTCGCACCTCCACAGATCTCTAGTATCAGCTCTTGATACTGGTAATGGCTCTAAAGGGCCACCATTTACGGGCTATTCGTGCCCGTGCCACCTTTTGGATGGCTTAATCTTCATCAATCAATCTGTTCTGTGAACATTACCATCTCGGGCTCTTCAACACCCTACCTCTAGATATAACTAGCCGACCTCTTTTGGTAGTTAATAAGAAACTTGAACACCTCCAAAGGGAACATGATTAACCAGGCTGTGATTTTTATGTCGACCTGTGTGCAGCAGCTTTCAACAACCTCTGACCAGAAGGTCTGGTCAGAGAGTGGGTCGCGGGGCCATTGATCCTGGCAATCATCTCAAGGTAACCTTAAGGTAAGATTTTCATTATCCTTATTTTGGAAAGAGAAAAAATGTCGACAGCTTCCGGATATTTTTGGGCGAGGATTTATATTGGGTGGACCTCCCTTCCGTGGAAGGGAAGCTCCCTTCTGAAGGGAAGTTAAGTTGAACTTCCCATCTTCTTTTCTCCTGAAATAAATTCTTCTCCTGAAATAAATTCTCTCATTTCTTAACAAAACGCTTCGTGGATACCAACCATGACGCGTGGGAGAAGCCGTGTCATCCATATCAACCAATGACAGTCCATCTGTCACTAATGTCAACTAATGACAGCCGTCAGCACATGGCCGACTCAGAGAACATGATGATGAATGTTGAACCTTGTGACTTCATGCGTTCACACTTGACGAACTCATCATTGATGGAAGGCCAAAATAAAGTTCCTACCTTTCTGGGCCACATAGTAGATAGTTGTCATTTGTGCCAGGTGAGAGCAAACACACACACACACACACACACACACACACACACACACACACACACACACACACACACACACACACTCAGGTGCGCAAATACACAAGATTACTGAAGTGGGTGAGAGTTCCTTGAGAGAAGGAGGCGCCGTCCACCATGTAAGCGTCTTTGTATCTTACAAAGGAGTTGAATGAGCCGCAAGGTGCTACTGGCTGTTAATGATGTTAGTGTTGTAATGTGTGAGTGCTCGCCTGCCCGCCCACATGAGCTCGTAAAACATTAACACCCAAGTCCCCGCCTTTCCCTTGTTGATTGAGTGTTTGCGGGGCTGGGAGACTACTTTTAAATCATCCAACAAATAGCAGTTAAGGTAAAGCGGTATAAATCACTTGTAGCCTAAACTGTCAGTGACTAGGGAGATGCGAGGTGTAGCTCCCCATGCCCCGCATACTGACCTTGTCGTACCTGTTGGCTTAGTTTAACAATTCTCACGTTCGACATCTTTGTCGGGTGTGGTCTTAAAGTTGTGGATGGAGGTGGCTTCCACGACGTCATCTTTCAGGTCGGGATGGTGATGTGAAGGTGGCAGAGATGGTGGTGAGATGGTACAGGTGGTAGGAGGTGGTACAGTTGGTGGTGAGAGATGGTACAGATGGTGGTGGGAGGTGGTGATGGCATTACCACACACCAGAGCCCCTGACTGTGATGTCCCTGGTGACTCATGGTGGTTCACACTCGTGCCAGCCATGTAAGCTCTCTCACAACTCAGGAGTCACATTCAGCTACTCTCACACAACTCAAGTCTCTTGCATACAAGCTATGGACGCCGCCACCAGGAGTAGCGTTTGAGCCTCTAACTGCGATAACCCGCCGGTGGTTGACAAGTGTTGGTAAATGATATGACAAGTGATTCACCAGGTTCACGGGGGCGGGATGTGAGACGTAAACACTACCTCGGGTTTAGTGTGGTCTCTCTGCATGAACTGACCTCTAGCTCCTGAGCCGTGCCTCTTGGGTACCTTTCTAGGATTCAGAGGATCAACGTCCCCGCGGCCCGATCTCTAACCAGGAATTCTGGTTGGTGGTCTTGTCAGCCAGGCTGTTCGATGCGGCTGAATCACAGCCTGATTGATCAGGTATCCTTTGAATGTCTTTATCAAGTTCTTTTTTGAACGCGGTGAAAGGTCGGGCCAGTTATTCCTCTTACGTGTAGAGGGGGTGTTAAAAAGTGTTGGCCCTTTGATGATAGAGTTCTCTCTGAGCGTACCTGTTGCACCTGTGTAATATTCCCGCCTAGAGAGAACTATGGTCTTAAACTACCATCATTGGTCTATGACAGCTACAGTACTGTGTCCGGCAACAGTAAGCTCTTCAGATATGATTACTCCGAAATCTTTTATATTGTTTTTTAGTCGTATAGCGTGATTTGACTGAGTTTTATATGAGGTTTCCGTTTTAATATTTTGTCTCCATATTTAAAATAGTGGAGATAGCAACTCCATAAAGGAGGAGATAAAGGAGAGGCTACAAATTATACACAATGTCACATCATAAAAATCTTTGAAAGTGTTAAGAAGTAAGATCACAAAAGACATGGACTCACAACGTCTACATAACTCCTGGACAAGACGGGTTCAGAACAGGACGCTCCTGCCTCTCACAGCTGCTGGACCACTATGACGAGGCCTTACCCGCCGGGGAAGACCAGCAAAACACTCGTGTATTATTCACATATTTCGCGAAAACTTTCGACAAATGTGACCATGATTTTATTGCTCACAAAATGTACACAAAAAGAATTATTGGCAAAGGAGGAATATGGATCTTCAACATCCTATTGAACAGAACATGGGGTGTAATAATTAGCAAAGTACAATTCGGATCATCCACCGTGTAATGCCCCACAATACAATAATTCAAAGATGTAATTCAGACCAGAAAACAACCATGAATGAAAGGAAGGGGAACATGGCCCTCCTCCACACAGGACAACAATGGGAATAACAGCAAAAACACTAGCATATGAATGCATATGTACGTTGAAGATGTGAAGAACCTCTCACCCACTCACAGCTCCCTGAGAGGGAGAGCAAGCTTACCTTAGCTACCATGATTGGTACCCCACGTGTCAGCAAGGCGGACGGCTGGCCCGCCTGCTATCATAACTCACTATATTCCACATCTCTGCAACCTTTCCTATTTTTGTAACTACATTACCTTTACGTCTTCCTCCCCAAACAAAAACAAATGTGTGGAGGCACTGATTGTCTGATGGTTTTTTATATCAAAACACCCGTCTCTTATCAGCTGGGTGCCAGATCTCCCTTGTACTCCCTTTCTCTTCCCACTCTATCTTCCCCCGACCTACTCCACCCTAGCCCTCCCCATTCCACCGCTTCCCTACCTTAACAACTATATACCCTTTTCTGCCCCGTCCCGCCATGTCGCCAAGATGGGGGCAGTAACATTTGAATGGTTGCCTTCATGTCAACTAACTCACAGTAGACGGGAGACTAGCACAAAAAACAGTCGACGGCACATGGTCCACCGTTGCTTCACCGTTGTTCCTTACTGGGAGTAGAATGTAGAGCTCTACAGCGACCTCTACAGAGGTCGCTGTAGAGCTGTGTGTAGGGGGGGGGGGGGCTACATAGAGCCACTACGGTGTTCTCTAACTAAGAGCGCTCTTGTCACCCCTAATGAATATTTGTCTGTGTGTTGATTTTTTTCATCTTCAAAGTTAGTAACATTTTATTTTTGTGTTGCAGGTGAGTGATGCGGTAACATTCTGGGGAGGACCAACACTGGTGTGTTGCAGGTGGGTGGTGCAGCAGCAAGGTGAGTGAGGGCAACACAGGTAGTGTTGCAGATGGAGTGAGGCAGCAATACGCCAACACTGGTAGAGTTTGACGCCCCACCGACAGAGAGCAGAGTGATGGTTCGTACGCCACTCCAGCAGCAGCAGCAGCAGCAGCAGTAGTAGTACCCACCTGCGCCACAGTCACAGACGGCGCTGTTTTTATCTCAGTCTGCCCTGCAGACGGCGCCCTGTGAAGGAAAAGGGGAAGAGTTTTCCCGCCGGAAACTCGTCTTTTTTCTTGTTTTTTCCACGTCTGGTCGAAGACGCGCGTTCAGTGGTAGGCGAGAGGTGACGGAGGGTGCGTGTCTGGCGTGTTTCTTACTAAGCTTCTGCGCTACGCTGATTCAGTCACGGGGAGAATATGTTGGTGTTGGGAGATTGTGGGCTGTGATAGTTTGCTGTAAACTGGGTATATCAACCTACTAGTTCTTGCTTCTCCTTCCTTCTTCCTTCCTTCCTTCCTTTCTCATCCTCCCTCCTCCACCACGTGTCGACCCGTGCAGTACTATACTTACACAAAAACGCTTTTGATGATTTTTTTTTTGTTATTTCCCTCCTACAATGGCTATTTCTCCCCTACCCACCACCCTGCTTGGCCACACCCACCACCATGCTTGGCCACACCCACCACCATGTTTGGCCACACCCATTCATTCATACCCACCACCCTGCTTGGCCACACCCATTCATTCATACCCACCACCCTGCTTGGCCACACCCATTTCTCCCTCCCCCCTTTCTCTCCATTCCCCTTCCCCCTCTCCACCTCCTCCTGCCCCACCCCCCTATCTCGCTGCCCCCCTCTCCACCTCTCTCCGTACCCAAAAGATGGTACCGATGCCCGGCTCCTCTGGCCGCCAGCTTCACCAACTTAGGGCAGTGAACTTGAAGTTTAGCGAGGCAGTTCATCGTCTTAGAGCCGCCTTCATATTGACTTACACAACACTGAGCACCAGATGATCGGCACCTGCATCTCCTTGGCGGTAAACACACTACGTTTTGCTGTACTGTGATGCAACTGTTTCTGCATATGGCCTGTGTGGACTCGCGCTCAAGTAACTCTAGAAACTGGCAGTGTGGGGCCAGGTAAATTACTGGTAGTTCTGTTTTTTCTTTTGTTTTTATTTCTGTTGTTTCTTTCCCTCTCCTGTCATTTCCGTGGTATGACATTAGGTTAGCCAGACACAACAGGTGGTGGAAGGTCGTCCTGCAGGTGGTGGTACCGACCACCTGCTTCCACTAGGTCTTTATTGGGGGAGACACACACAAGATCTAGAGTTGATATCTAGAAAGTACACACACACACACACACACACACACACACACACACACACACACACACACACACACACACACACACACACACACACACACTCACTCACTCACTCACTCTTATTTTCTCATATATTATGAGGGATAATTCGAGTACTCGTGGTCTACAAGGAGAAGGGTTTAAATAGGTAAGGTAATTTTTAAGAGGACAACACCAGTGTGTGTGTAGCATAGGGAAGGGACACGAAGGCCAGGATCAGGGATATGCTGCAGGGCAGGAATGGTTTCCCCATACCACTTGCACCATCGGTCATCGAACTGCCTCCTGCAACATTGAGAGACGGTCGATCTATCGACCAGTGTAAAGTGTAGACAGTGTAGGAGACAGCAGTTAGTGTTGGGTTTACAGTAACACAATTAGGTGCCCATGTTAGGTGTAGTTATTTCAATAAACTTTTGCAGACTCTTGAATGTTACACTGTTTGGTCTGGGGCTGTGAGCATCTCTTGCGACACACACACACACACAGAGATCACACTAACGTGATGCATCAAATGAACAAATCCACAAGGGCTCCAGTAAGTTCAGTAGAACTTCGGTTTCAACACTTTTACCCTGTCGTAGCTCAGTCGATTAAGGCAGTGTCTGGGATGCTCCCGGACGCAGGTTCGAATCCTCGTCACGGCCCTTGTGGATTTGTTCATCTCTTGCGAGTTTGTCCCTGTGACGACGTACACTTGACCACGTGTAAACTGTGTTGCCAAAAGTATTCCCTCACCCTGCATCACTCTGATGCTATGTGAACATTCCTCAAGAATTTAGAAAACATGCCACGTGTTTGAGATATGTGTAAACATTGCATGCATTATATACTGTGGCAGATGTGAAGCCAGGTGTGCGAGGTGGCTTACACGGGGGCTGTGGTGTAACCGTCCTACCACACACCCATACCATGGTAAACTGACTTGTTCTTCAGTCCTCTGTAGTGGTTGGCCAGGCTGTGGTGGCGCGCGTGATGGTGCATCAGGCGGAGGCTCGCCTACTTGGTGTCGTAAGTCTGGACAAAGGTGTTCTCAGCCAAGACGGATTATTAGATTTAGAAGGAAATGTGTTGACGTCTGTGGAGTCGGAGATGCGAGGCGATGGCGCTTTGTCTTTGTTGGGGGGTCAGGTAGGTGGTAGTGTGGGACACGGTACTGTATTCACCTAGTTGTATTTGCGGGGGTTGAGCTCTGGCTCTTTGGTCCCGCCTCTGAGGGGCACAGGGCGTGAGGACCGCTCCCACAGTTACCGCGGGGTTACCTGTGCACGATTTCTAGAGTACTAGAGTACTCTCCATATTAGTCGTCTGCTATACTGCTGTTATGACTCCTGTCAGCAGGCTTCAAACATTGCCTTGCCATAGTACATGAACCTGCGTGTTCTCCACACAACCCCTTAATCGCTCCACCAGCCAGTTCCGACCCCTTAATCGCTCCACCAGCCAGTTCCGACCCCTTAATCGCTCCACCAGCCAGTTCCGACCCCTTAATCGCTCCACCAGCCAGTTCCGACCCCTTAATCGCTCCACCAGCCAGTTCCGACCCCTTAATCGCTCCACCAGCCAGTTCCGACCCCTTAATCGCTCCACCAGCCAGTTCCGACCCCTTAATCGCTCCACCAGCCAGTTCCGACCCCTTAATCGCTCCACCAGCCAGTTCCGACCCCTTAATCGCTCCACCAGCCAGTTCCGACCCCTTAATCGCTCCACCAGCCAGTTCCGACCCCTTAATCGCTCCACCAGCCAGTTCCGACCCCTTAATCGCTCCACCAGCCAGTTCTCCAGTTACCGCTGGGTAATTACCCTGGGTGAACGGGGATGAATACTTATAGATCGGTGCCCCAAACGATCGTTATTACCAGCCTGTCCTCCAAACAAAGACCACAAAGGTGATTCCATCCACCTGCCAAACCCCCAGCTGTTTATGAATGAAAAACCGTTTACACAAGACTCAAAATTGATATCGTCCGAACACTTCCGGAACAAGTGCTTCACTGACGACTTTTGTTCGAACCACAACCCTGTAAATGCTTCATCCACGTACTACAATTACAAATAATCGCCAACAGAACCTAAACACCTGACCTAACCTATGCCTTTATATGCACAATATGCTAATATATTATATTATTATTTTATATTTGAGAAAATTCCTGTTTTGTATGAACAGCATTTAAAAATTTCCGAATGGGTGTGTGGGGTCGACCGCTGGATGTAATGGACTCGAGTCGAGGACGGGTTGACACATGTAGTAAGAAACAGGGCCCCGGACTGGTAAGACTGGCATTAATTACCCACACCTGGTGACCTGGCTCTCGCGCGGGCTCTCTACCCCCTTAATACTGCGTCCACCCGGGGTTGTTGAACACGTGGTGGTGGTACAGGGGTAGGCCGGACGCAGATGGTACCAGAGCTTGAATGATGGTCATGCAAACACTGGCAAACTATGTCATCTATGTCTCCGCACTGTCTTCCTGCCTCCCCTCTCAGCCAGCCCCCAGCCTTCCTCTGGCCCTCACGTGGCGAGTTATAGCCCCGCTCTTGTGCCAGGTAAGTCCACTACGGGCTCACCATAGCCCTTGCTACTTGGAACTTGTGAGTAGCTGAATCTATAACAACAACAACCTCACGTGGCCTGGGGGGCTTAAGACGGGGGCTGGAGAAGGGGCGTGGTCGTGTATGTAGAGGAGTAAGTGTATCCGTCTCTGGAAGTGACTTAGTCAGCTGGTCTCCATCACAGTGTTGGCTGACGTGAGGGCGTGGTCTAAAATCTCTGCCTTGTGCAGTTTTTCTCCTGGGAACACCGCCACGAAACTAGTTCTCCGTGCCTTCTTCTAGTTTTGTATTTCCTCTGTAAATATGTAATTATCTAGATACTTGTATATCCATACGAATTCCTTCATGCCTCGTCAGGAGTCTTGGTGTCACGTTGTTTATACAAACCAATTTAGTGATGTAATTGTGTGTGGTGTTGCATGTCATCCCAGCTTGTACACATACATTAGGTCCCTCTCTGCCTCACACGGGCATAGTAACCCAGGTCTGTATGTGACTGTTCCACTTTACACAAGCAGTAAGCTCTGGCTTCGTGGAGTGTCTCGGGCCGGCCTTCAGTAATGTGTGTGTTCTCTTTAAATGATTCTCTTTCTCTTCTTTTATGTTTTACGGGTCTAAATATTTGCACGGCAAGTCACCATTTTCTTCTCTAGTGATTTTTTGTCACTACTATGCCCCATTGTCAGGGGCATAGTAGGGGCTAGTAGGGCATAGTAGGGTATTGTCAGGGTTCACTACCTGGAAATTATTTCGTGTATTTTAGCCTCTTCAGGTACTGTTAATTAATGCCTGCTGGGCCTCTGTGCGTGCGTGCGTGTCCGTCTGTCTGTCTCTGTCTGTCTCTGTCTGTCTGTGTCTGTCTGTGTCTGTCTGTGTCTGTCTGTGTCTGTCTGTGTCTGTCTGTGTCTGTCTGTGTCTGTCTGTCTGTCTGTCTGTGTCTGTCTGTGTCTGTCTGTGTCTGTCTGTGTCTGTCTGTGTCTGTCTGTGTCTGTCTGTCTGTCTGTCTGTCTGTCTGTCTGTCTGTCTGTCTGTCTGTCTGTCTGTCTCTGTCTGTCTCTGTCTGTCTCTGTCTGTCTCTGTCTGTCTGTCCGTCCGTCGTGTCAGTGTGGGGAGGCGAGATCTGGGCGCGCGCGCGTGCCAGCTCGTTTGCTCCAAGTATGAAATTGTGGCTAGAGTTCACCCGGTTGATAAGGCCTCGTGGGTATCCAGCCCGTCCTCATAAACAAAGGCCAGAGGCCATTCCATGCACCCGCCAAACCCCCATCTAGGTGTTTATGAATGAAAAACTGTTTACACACGACTCTCAACTGATGACGTCCGAACACTCCCGGAACAAGTGCTTCGCTGACGACTTATGTTCGAACCACAACGCTGTAAATGCTTCACCCACGTACTACAAATACAAATATTCGCCAACAGAACCTAAACACCTAACCTGTACCTTAATATGCACAATATGGTAATATTAACAAATTAATTTATATTTGTGAAAATTTCTTTTTTGGATGAACAGCATTGATGAATGCGTCTTTGGGGTCGACTGTTGGATGGAATGGACTTGAGGTGAGGACGGGTTAGGGTATGCTATACAGAATACAAGGGTGGAGTATTGTTGTAGTTTATATTATGATGGGTCTGGCTGGTATATCATTGTTTGAAATACAAAATTTTTGAGCTCTGTGAATTGACAATTTACTGTTATGTGTATTAACTAGTCATGCCGGCAGGATTGAGGCCGTTAGCTGGTGTGTGGGTGCGTTTGCTTATTTTATATTTCCTTTCCGCAGAGACTAATGAATGAATAAAAGTTAATTGTAAAGAATGTTTAGCAGTTAAGGTTTAATCCAGATAAAAGCCTGGCGATCTGGCCAAGATAGGTTCAAAGGCGGTAAACGCCGCCGTCGAAGAGAACGGGAAATGCCCGTTAGCAGTGTGGCATAGAAAATGGGGCGCGTTAAGCTGGACATTAAGAGCGGAATTTGAGCAATTTCTCCAGGAAAAAAAGTATCTGATGGTTCTAACTTGAATTGCTGTGATGTTGTGTAGTTTGTGGGGTGATAATGGTAGTTGAGGTTAGTGGAATATGGGGCTGCGGACAGGCTCGACTAGTACACCGCATTTCTTAACGGGATTGACGACCAATTGGTTGAGAGAGGGAGGGGGGGGGGAGGGTTGAAATATTTGTGAACAGGGGTAAAGGTTGGCCTAGTGAGAGGGGGAAGTGGGAGCTTGATAAGGGGAGTAAGGTCACGTAGCCTCCAGGGGGGACAGGACGCCAGCTGCCAACACAACTCCCACCCACTCTCCCACCCCATCTGGCTAGTGGAGGTAGTGGGAGTGGCGTGGGTGGTGGGTGTTGAAGGGAAGGCGCTAATATTTGGACCGTATAACGGGTGACGATCTGTGATATGGTCTCCATGCCCCCCCACACACCTTCCTACCATGGGGGGTCCCGTGTCTCCTCCCATGGTTGGGAGGGGTCCACCCATGGTCACTATCTCCCAGGTAAGTGACAGTGAAGACGGAGATAGGTTGGTGTTTCTGGTTGAGGGGTTACCTCCTTCACACTTCTAAGATGGTGGTGGCAGCTGTCTGGTGGTGGTGGTGGTGTGCTGACAACCAGCCTGGAGCCTTGGCTCAGTGCCTAATGGCTCTCTTGGCTCTCGTGTACCCGTCGTGGTACAGGAGAGCCACGACGGCTCTATTGGCCCATACGAGGCAGCTCCTATCTCTAACCACCCAATAACAACCCAACCTGTTTATTAAACAGGTTATTTTCTGTGGCCCGCTGAAAGACCTGATTACCGTCAGTTATGTTTGTTGTCCTCTATATTCTCTATACTCATGAAAATGCTAGTGTCATATGTGTCCTATGTGTCACATGTGTCCTATGTGTCACATGCAAAGGTTGATACAATGTTTGTGTCCTTGTCGGTCGGAGCCGGTCGGGAGCCGGTCGGCCGAGCGGACAGCACGCTGGACTTGTGATCCTGTGGTCCTGGGTTCGATTCCAGGCGCCGGCGAGAAACATTGGGCAGAGTTTCTTTCACCCTATGCCCCTGTTACCTAGCAGTAAAAATAGGTACCTGGGTATTAGTCAGCTGTCACGGGCTGCTTCCTGGGGGTGGAGGCCTGGTCGAGGACCGGGCCGCGGGGACACTAAAAAGCCCCGAAATCATCTCGAGATAACCTCAAGATTGTCTGTCCGGTAAGAGGATGAGAAACAGTACTGGAGCCAGCGCAGTACCCTGAGGCACTGAGAGCTCCACAGTTGTGTGTCCGTTAGGACGTTAAAGCTCCATCTTCCTACTTTGCCAAAAATTCCTTTTGTGAGCAATAACACCATGGTCATACTTTTCGAAAGTTTTCGCGCAATCTGTGTATACAGGGTCTTACATTAGCGTTGTGCTGGTCTTGCATGGTATCGTAAGACCATGCCAGAGTGGAAGTCTCCTGGAACCTGTAAGCCTATTACCCATGCACATGGGTATCTGGGCCTGATGCGGTGGTAGTGTGCTTGTGTTGTGGTCCTTGTCACTAAGTCAGCAACACACACGCACACACACGCGCACACACACACACACACGCACACACACACACACACACACACACACACACACACACACACACACACACACACACACACACACACACAGAAAGAACTTTTTCAGTGTCAGAGTAGTTAGCAAATGGAATGCATTAGGAAGTGATGTGGTGGAGGCTGACTCCATTCACAGTTTCAAATGTAGATATGATAGAGCCCAATAGGCTCAGGAATCTGTACACCAGTTGATTGACGGTTGAGAGGCGGGACCAAAGAGCCAGAGCTCAACCCCCGCAAGCACAATTAGGTGAGTACAATTAGGTGAGTACACACACACGCACACACACGCACACGCACACGCGCGCGCTCACTCACTCACTCACACGCTCGCTCACTCACTCACTCACTCGCTCGCTCGTAAACACACGCTCGCGCGCACGCACGCGGTTCATAGTTAGTGAAGTGTTGTAGCACCGCGGAGATTGTGTGTGGGGGGGGGGGGGGGAGGGTGAATTATACATGATAATTATGGGGAGGTCAGATTCCAAATTTACACAATTTAATACCAACTGTGTGCGCCTGAGAAGCAGGGCCGCCGTCAGTCACCAGTTACAACCCCGCTCCTGTGCCAGGTAAGTCCACTACGGGCTCACCATAAGCCGTGCTACTTTGGAATTTTGTTCTAAGTAGCTTAATCTAAAACAACAGCGTCAGTAAACTTGGCGTAAAACATTAGAGTTTCCAAAATGAACATCCGCCGTCCAGTTGTAACGGGGGGTGGGGGAAATAGCTCTCTCTTGTCCATTATTCCACCCCCCAGTTAACTAACGAGGCCGGGGGAAACAGCTCTCTCTAGTCCGTTATCCCGTCCCCAGTTAGCTAACTATTCTAGAGCACCCTCCAGAGTTCCTAAGGCAGCCTCTCTCGCTCAACACCTTGTAACCTAGGTATTTGACTACCTAGGTACTAAGACTGCAAGGCTTGATCGGCTACCCGAAACTCCAGAGAGAACTCTAGAATACATTTCACAGCCACAACCGTATAAGAGGAAACGAAAGGAAAGAAATGAATAGTGAAGTAATTAGTGAGGGTTTGGGGTGAGAGAGGTGGGAGGAGCGAGGAGGGTCATTAGCTGAAAGTGAGAGTTTGGAGAGGGGTGGAGGGAGAGGAATAGATAGATAGGTAGAAGTAGAAGAGTAGATAGTAGAAGACGAAATGCTACCACCATCCATTCTAGACCATTACATACAAGACAAGGAATGGAACTTGTCTGTATCAAAATATTCTCAAAAGATGTTATTACCATGTATCAACTCCAAACATGTACTCATTAATATCATGAACCAGTAACCACAGAGGCTTTCTTACCTCAACTCAAAGCTCTAGGGAACAAAGTTAAACACAATTTAAATAATAAATTCATAATTATATTTCACACGAAGTATCATAATTTAGCAATTCAATTAAAATGTTTAATATGCGAAGTGAGTCATCATTCAAGAATTTGAGAATTCTACAACTTGACTGCCCCTGATCATCACACAACATATGTAAACACGACCAAGTCACCTTACTGCTCAACTCACCAAGTGTGTGCCTATAGCTGGATAGAGGGGGGGGGGGGTCTGTAGGGGGGGGGGTCCGACAGAGACTGTCCCTCCCTGCCGGCCGACAGCCTCCCTGCTAGGCCGTCTTCTCTGCTCTCCTGGCTGCTGTTCTTCTCTTATTGCTAATGCTCCCGAATCGATAGTTCTCCGAGTATATATTGGGGAACCTAGTAACTAACTCCGCCCACAAGTAGATAGCCTCAGGCACTCTACCAAGCCACTCCTTAAACGTCGGCATGTTTGAAGGCTACCAGGCTCCAATTATAAGATTAGTAGAGATAAGGTGAAATTCGCATGATCTGACCTCAGGTCACTTGGGGTCATTAACTCTTAGAGGTGTGAATTTCAAGCCGACAAACTGGCGCCTTCTCAAATTCCTGTCTGTGACTCGTGTATCTCTATGTATTTTAAATACAACTAAACCAAACACCTTACAGTGTTACACAGTCACTGCGCAGGAATATCTCAGCAAAAAACAAAAAGTCATTATGAGCTGGATCATTGCCTTAACAAAGGTTGAGATGGTCATTAGAGATGTAGACACGTGTCCTTCCCCCTCACCCGCCAGGATCAGGGCCAAGTGTTCACGCTTGATGTTGTTGTTATAGATTCAGCTACTCGGAACAAGTTCCAAGTAGCACGGGCTATGGTGAGCCCGTAGTAGACTTACCTGGCACAGGAGCGGGGCAAGTAGCACGGGCTATAGTGAGCCCGTAGTAGACTTACCTGGCACAGGAGCGAGGCAAGTAGCACGGGCTATGGTGAGCCCGTAGTGGACTTACCTGGCACAGGAGCGGGGCAAGTAGCACGGGCTATGGTGAGCCCGTAGTGGACTTACCTGGCACAGGAGCGGTGCCTTCACACTTGAACATTGACCATAACAAATACAGCCACGTGTAGTACACTACACCACGATGGCACTCCAGGACCCCCACTTGAGTGCCACACAAACATCCACCACTTACGGGCTTAGAATAGAACCAATGAAGAGCAGAGGTGCCATAGGCACAATCAGAGAACACAGTATAAACATCAGAGGTCCGCGGTTGTTCAACGTCCTCCCAGCAAGCATAAGAAATATTGCCGGAACAACCGTGGACATTTTCAAGAGGAAACTAGATTTATTCCTCCAAGGAGTGCCGGACCAACCGGGCTGTGGTGGGTACGTGGCCCTGCGGGCCGCTCCAAGCAACAGCCTGGTGGACCAAACTCTCACAAGTCGAGCCTGGCCTCGGGCCGGGCTTGGAGTAG
This sequence comes from Procambarus clarkii, assembly GCF_040958095.1. Taxonomy (NCBI): domain Eukaryota; kingdom Metazoa; phylum Arthropoda; class Malacostraca; order Decapoda; family Cambaridae; genus Procambarus; species Procambarus clarkii. Next base: position 25,610,412 of record NC_091167.1, read on the forward strand.
AAGAACTCCCAGAACCCCATCAACCAGGGCTATTCATGCCTGTGCCACCTTTAGAGTGGCATAATCTTCATCAATCAACATGCCCACAATGGCCTCATACATCAATAACAACATTTTGGAGAAATACAATATGTTGATGTATCAGGCTGTTGTGATATGTTACCACCTGAGTGGAAAGCGGGGGACAGTGGATGACACCCAGTGGCACTCCGGGGTCATGTAAAGCTTGGCTTGTGGGTGCCAGCTTGGTTCCTTCCTCGCCCATTCAATAGAACTTGTGTGTGTGATACCATTAAGCTGGTGAGGGCGGGGAAGTATTAGGTGTGTGTGGGGGAGGCTACAGCGCCTCGAGTTGGTCCCACCGTGTTCCTCTAACATGTTCTCATATAAATAAATATACATGTGTCCCTGTGGAGTTTTTAGCGAGGTGGAGACTTGCCGCCACACACACACGTGTTTACAAAAAGTGTGGCGGTAGTCGCGCGCCACCTGACTCTCTCAGCTATATCCAGACACGGCCCACACCCACACCTACACATACCATTATTTTACACCAGCATGTTGTAGTGAAACATGGGCGTGGTCTACTGACGGTGGGCTGTGGGCGTGGTCTACTGACGGTGGGCTGTGGGCGTGGTCTGCTGACGGTGGGCTGTGGGCGTGGTCTTGCTTCTTGTAGCCCGTCGTCTGCTGACGGTGGGTTGTGGGCGTGGTCTGTTGAGGGTGGGTTGTGGGAGTGGGCGTGGTCTGCTGACGGTGGGCTGTGGGCGGGGTCTTGCTTCTTGTAGCCCGTCGTCTGCTGACGGTGGGTTGTGGGCGTGGTCTGCTGGGGTTGAGAAGTGGGCGTGGTCTTGCTTCTTGTAGCCGGGGTCTGCTGAGGGTAGGTTGTGGGCGTGGTCTGTTGAGGGTGGGTTGTGGGAGTGGGCGAGGTCTGTTGAGGGCGGGTTGTGGGCGTGGTCTGTTGAGGGTGGGTTGTGGGAGTGGGCGTGGTCTGTTGAGGGCGGGTTGTGGGCGTGGTCTGTTGAGGGTGGGTTGTGGGAGTGGGCGAGGTCTGTTGAGGGCGGGTTGTGGGCGTGGGTTTACTGTTTGTAGGTTGTAGTAGTGGGCTGAGCCGCCAGGCCGCCATGTGTGTTATAACATCAATGGGTGTTGAGTAAGGTGTTATCTGGTTGTTTCTATATTCATAGCATAGATCAACACACCAGAACATAGTTGTGAGACCTTAACATACAACATAATTTACTTTTCCGTTCTCATTGTGACACCTTTTCCATATTCTTAATACAAACCATTCTCCTGTTTATATAGTATTTGTAACTGTGTGTACAATAGTATAAAGAGTGCCGTTCTAAGCAGTTAGATAGCAGTACTTTATACTATTCACTTTATAAAAGTGAAAAAATGAAGTCTAAACACAAATATTCCTAGGCCTAGTATAGCACACATATGTACTATATTAGGCTTTAGATATGGTGTATTAGGCCTAGGAAGGTTAGGTTAGGTTAGTTTGTCTTTGCAACATAAGTAGAAAATAGTTTTCTGGTTTCAATAGTGCTCATTTCTAATTTCTAATTTGGTTGTACGTCGATACTATGGTCCTCAGCGTTACTGTAAGTACTACCAAAACAGGAGGAAGGGCTGTGCAGGCGACGAGTCACAATAACGTGGCTAAAGTAAGTTGACCAGACCACACACTAGAAGGTGAAGGGACGACGACGTTTCGGTCCGTCCTGGACCATTCTCAATTCGATTGTCTTGAGAATGGTCCAGGACGGACCGAAACGTCGTCGTCCCTTCACCTTCTAGTGTGGGGTCTGGTATACCAGCTGCCTCAGTGTGGCGTCTGGTATACCAGCTGCCTCAGTGTGGCGTCTAGTGTCGCTCCTTTAAGAATATGTCTAACTGATGAGCGTTTGTGGTGGTGTTTTGTGTGGATTAAGTCTCCCCTTTGAAGAAGCTAACATAGAAAATTGGGCGCTCATGTAGGTACTAAAGAAAATGGGAAATTTCTCTCATCCGGCACCGCTAACTATGTTAGTAATTCTTCGTTCAGTATTTTGACCATTAGTTTTACGTATTATGTATCATATAGATACTTAATATAGCCAAAGGGCGATTGGGGTAAGAAAGGGCGAACGCTGCTCGTGATTAGTGACTATAAAACACGACTTCTCCCATTGTAACGTAGTAATTAGTATAAAGTTTAATGTTAAATTGACATTAGGTTGTCTAAGAGTCCCGGTGGTGGTAGGGAGGTGTAGGTAGCTATGGTGATGGTAGTGATGGTGATTGTGATGGTAGTACTTGCATATGTGTACTTACGGGGGCTTGAACTTCAGCTCTTGGATCTCGCATGCTCATTTTTTAACTGGCGTACAGTTTCCGAGCCTATTGGGCTCTTAACTTATCTACATTCGAAGTGGTGCGTGGTAATAGATGGAATCTGACTCCATCACTAAGTTGCCGAGTACAGTCTTTTGACGTACCCCACTGATTGTTGTTTGATACTGTTCAGTCAGGCACGTGAGTTTCCACTGTGTTCCCTCGTGGTATGGCAGTGATGATGGTGGAAGTAGATATAGCAGTGATAGTTGTGATGGTAGATATAGTGATGGTGGTTGTAGATATAGCAGTAATGGTGGTAGATATAGTGGTGGTGGTTGTAGATATAGCACTGATGTTGGTAGATATAGTGGTGGTGGTTGTAGATATAGCAGTAATGGTGGTAGATATAGTGGTGGTGGTGGTTGTAGATATAGCACTGATGGTGGTAGATATAGTGGTGGTGGTTGTAGATATAGCAGTAATGGTGGTAGATATAGTGGTGGAGGTGGTAGATATAGCAGTGATTGTGATATAAGGATGGTGGTTATGGTAGATATAGCGGTGGTGGACACTAAGCGAGCGTGTTGTGATGATGCAGGCCTAAGAGGCAGTGCCAGCTGGCAGCTAATTATACACCCGTGGCACTGAGGTGTGAGGGGCGGCGGTCCTGGCGGCACTCGACACTGTCCCTCTCCTGTCCTGCTGGCCAGGTCTGCCCTCACCCGCACCGTTGGTGGGATGGCACTTACCCATCCCACCAACCTACCTTTGCTAACAATGTCCGCTCTCCCCCCTCCCCCCATCCCGTGGGCGGTGGTGGAAAGGGTTACAGAGGCACATAATGGGTTCAGGAACTGAACCCCAGGGTTCATTTAGCTGAGCAAGTGAGTCTTATGAAGCTCCTTACACAATTGTTGGTTATATATACATGTACATAAAAAGGTACATGTAGCTACATGGTCAGCATGTGACGTCACTGTGAGTGGGCTGTTCGCCTCATAATCAGCTGGACCTATCACATAATACCTGGCAGTTATGACGATAACTCCGTCAAAAATGCATTTTATTGGTACAGATTTGCACGCTAATATTAACGTTCTTCTATTCATCGGTCTCAATAGGTTAGGTGGGTTGCTTGGGTTTGTACGTTTCTGGTTAGGATAAACCGTTGCATTTCTTTACGTAGTGGCAAATAGAACGGACTGAATGATTTATATCTGCCGGATAAAGGTGTGGCTGAAGAGGTGCTAAAGACAAAGTATAATGTGGCAGGAGGAAATAGAAATAAGTTTATTAAGGTAAAATACACACAAAGGGATGAGGTAGCTGAAGCTATTCTCACCCCGTTCAGTACATCGTGTTAATACATACATAGACACACATCACAAGCAATAAACGTATTACCGAACATTCTGAGAGATAAACATATACATTTCCTCCTTTACACAAGTGTGGCAGGAGGTGTGTGTTGATGGTGGTGGTGGCGAGGCTCAAGAGTTAGGTCTGGTACGAGTCTCCCCGGGAAGGATAGGTAAACACGCGCACCTTGTAATATACACTCATTGTGTCTTCATTCTGGTGGTGGTGGTGGTGTTGAAGAGGTAAATAATGGAGCGTGTATGTTCATTGAGGCGGTGAGTGGCAGGCACAGTGCCAGCTGGGCACCTCAGGTGATGAGGGGCCACTCCCACCACCCACCACCACTACACACCACCACCGCTACCCACAACTACCTACCACTACCCACCACCCACCACCCACCACCACCACCACCAGGGTCATTGATGGTACACCAGGGTGCTGTTTAGAGTCAGGACATTCAATAAACAGTTGCTGATTGCTGGGGTGTGTGGCCTAACACAGTGGAGGAAGGGGGGGGGAGGAGAAGCAAGAGGAGAAAGAGAAGGAAGAGGAGAGGGAGGAGGAGAGAGAAGAGGAGTAGAGGGAAGAAGGGAGGGTAGGTGGTGGTGGTGGTGGGAGTCGTACAGACAGCTTGGCACCCGTGGCCCTCCTGTGTCAAGCAAGTCATGAATAGTCAGCTTCGCCACACTCCCCACCACCCACCTGTGTGTGTGCCTTCACCCTCCACCCAACACCAGCCTCAGTCACCCACAACACACCCCCCTCAACCCTCACCCTGTACCTCGGATAATTCCAGATATTACCTTTGTAACGATCACCTGAGGTCACCACTGTAACTTTACTGAGGTCACCACTGTAACGTTTATGACAAGCACTGTTGTTGTTGTACAACTATGGTAACACTGTAATGGTTGCTATAACTTGTATGTAACACTTTTTAGACTGTAATAATGGCATTGATATAACCCCAAACAACTGGAAGAGTCCACCCTCGCAACAGAAAATGCTCCACTTATGAAGAGGGGGGAATGACCAAGGGGTTAAAGATATCTTTGCAATTCTTACAGACCAGATGGAAGATAAGGTTATTCATAAAACAAATAATGCTTAGGCCAATTGACTCTGGAGCTGAGTCAACTAATACTGAGTGCTGGGGAACTTTGATCTTGTTATACTTAGTTGATGAATGGAATTCCTTCTCCAAATACTTCACGAATTACAAGAGCAATCTATTTACTCGTAAAAATGCTCAAGATCACAGGTAAGATCCAAATTAAGGTCCATGTCTCGGTTAATTGAGGGAAAGATATATAAAATACACAGGAAAATAATTTACAGTAACTTTAATGCAAATGAATGAACTCTATGCTAGTGACATCCTATCGTTAGAATGCAAATTGACCAGGAAACTTAAACACGTTGTATCTACTGGCTCTCAGCCGGTGTGTGAGGCCTGCTGGTGGATCAACACTAATCCAGTTCACACTAAAATAATTTTTGTCTGGTATGGTTCACGGAAGTTAGGTCTCCACCCCGTCACGGTCTCCTGGTCTAAAACTCCGCCTCCTCTCTAGGCCTCCACCAATCAGCTGAATCACGTGTCGTTAATTAAAGTTTTTGGAGCAGATGACATCATTGTGCACAAACATTTTGATGTAAAATAATTCCGCTTTTTTGTCTACCATATTTGTGTACTCTCTCTTGGTCCATATGGAAGAAAACGGGAAATTACGGGATGCCTCTTCCATGCAAATTTCAGGGTTTGATGTCATTGAATTAATACAAAATTGTGTGTATAGAAGGAAATATATGGAATATTTATCTATATTTTTAACATTTATTTGGAAACAAGAAACTGGTTAAAAGTTGATTTAGAATTGCGTATACAGGAGGTCCTTAGCATGGTTAAGTGTCCTCAGTATGGAGGAGCCTGGCACCAGAGGCTCGCGTGAATAGGCTTACATCAACACCATATGTGAAACTGGATTGATTGATGAAGATTAAGCCACCCAAAAGGTGGCACGGGCATGAATAGCCCGTAAGTGGTGCCCCTTTGGAGCCATTACCAGTATCAATAGATGATACTGGAGATCTGTGGAGGTGCGACTGCAACCTACGGAGAGGTCGTGACCTCTGATGTGAAACTGTCAAGCATTAGAATATCACGAGGGAACTAGCGAAGGAGGCCTTCACAGCATTGTAAACGACCAATGGAAGGACCATTCTGCAAAATGCCGCCCCGACAAAAAAAAAATTAGAAAAAGTCGAGAGGTATGAAACTAGGCTTGCACCAAAATTGTAAGGATTACACTTTGAAACAAAATCATAATTCACATGGACGGTAGAGCAACTTTGTCGCGTCATGCAGGTCGGCGTTCAATCCCCACCCGTCCAAGTGGTTGGGCACCATTCCTTTCCACCGTCCCATCCCAAATCCTTATCCTGACCCCTTCCAAGTGCTATATAGTCGTAATGACTTGGCGCTCCAGCTTAGTTCCTCTTAGTAACTTCATAATCCACATGGAACCTCTCATGTAGATTAAAACTGAAGAGTAATCTTTAGACAACTTCTTGTCAACGCTTCTAGAAATACATCCCAGTATCCTGTTTGTGTTATTCCGTATACTTATGCATGCCTTTACCTCCAGATTTCGTATTAATGAAACCGAAGATCTTTCTCGCTGTCAACCTTCGCAGTTTGAATATTGTGCAGCTGATATCTGGTTACTCTATTATTACCCAAACTGAGAAGCCTTCATTTTTGTCAGCATTACACTGAATCTGCAAATGTTTTCTGGTGCAAGAGTGGAAATGTTTGAGCACCTCCACCATGGTGTGACTCCGCAGTGTACCATCTTCTTGAGGTTATCTTGAGATGATTTCGGGGATTTTAGTGTCCCCGCTGCCCGGTCCTCGACCAGGTCTCCACCCCCAGGAAGCAACCCGTGACAGCTGACTAACTCCCAGGTATCTATTTTACTGCTAGGTAACAGGGACATAGGGTGAAAGAAACTCTACCCATTGTTTCTCGCCGGCGCCCGGGATCGAACCCGGGACCACAGGATCCTAAGTCCAGTGTGCTGTCCGCTCGGCCGACCGGCTCCATAGTGGCAAGTGTACCATAGTGCCCCCGTGACTTTAAAAATACGAGCGTGCATGTGGTTAGTGGCAAGAGTAGCACGTGAAGGCTCTCGGTGAGCCGTGCGGGCGAGGGGTATAAAGGGTGGGGCGTGTGGGCGGGGCGGGTCATAGCGAAGACGACGAGCACAGCCGCCACACCCGCCGCCGACTCCAGCTGCTCCACCCGCAGCCCTGCCACACCAGCCGCCGCCACCGCCACCATGTGCAGAACATGTGGTCGCCGACACAACTCCTTCGTCCAGGAGTAAGTTGTGTGGGGGCCCTTACCTCCCTCCTTGGTCTGGTGTGAGTGCTGCTCCTGCTGCTTATCACCTCTGGTTGTCTTACAACTTTGTTGACACTATAAACCAGTAAACACAATGTTTTGTGTACATGTGTTGGTGTTACGCAGGCCCACATACCCACCACAGCCCGGTTGGTCCGGCACTCCTTGAAGAAAACAATCTAGTTTCCTCTTGAAGATGTCCACGGTTGTTCCTGCAATATTTCTAATGCTCGCTGGTGGGACGTTGAACAACCGTGGACCTTCTTGTTTCCATACTCCCATTTCCGTGTTTTTGGTCTTTTATCTAGCATCCAGATTTGGTTTTTCCTTATTAAGACCACTCAATAGCTCGGTCGATACAGCTTCGACCTTACACATGGGGTTCACGGTTCGAGTTTCCTAAAGTTCAGGTGAATGGGATTGATCTTGTGTATGTGAATTTACTATTTGTGCCTGCGGGGAGACATGATCACCACCTACAAAATTTTCAGAGGAATTAATATGGTGGGCAAAAACAGACAAAAACAGGGCATTTAGTTCCATTTAGGATTGATGGAACACGAACAAGGGGACACGGGTGGAAACTTAGTACTCAAATGAACCAAGGAGACATTAGAATTTTTTTAAATTTTAGTGTAATTAACAAATGGAATGCATTAGGCAGTGATGTGGTGGAGGCTGACTCCATACTTAGTTTCAAATGTTGATATTATAGAGCCCAATAGGCTCAGGAACCTGTACACCAATTGGTTAACGGTTTAGAGGTGGGACCAAAGAGCTGAAGCTCAACCCCCGCAAGTGCAACTGGACGAGTAGTGTAATAACTACCGACCTATTTTCTGTTATCACATGTACTAGATGAACTGCTGCCCACCTTGCCTTGTATTTACCTTCTATTAGTTCCGAGGATCAATGTCCCCGCGCCCCGGTCTCTAACTCCCAGGTGAACAGAGGCATCAAGTGTGCGCGCACGCGTGTGCACACCCGCCAGTGCTATAGTGAACTTGGTTGACAATGTAATAAGTAGTAACTGTTCCATTTAAAGCAGTGAGGCGAGGACTGATGTTTGAAGGAGGCTGAGAAAAGTGAACTTGGAGTTGCGTGCCCATGTTGTTGGTCGGAGGAGGGCAGTGTTGGCACCGTCTGCTGACTTAGGCTGGCACTGTTGACGTGTAGGTGCCTGAGGGGTACCTTACGGTGTTGTGGGGTCCAGTGTCTGTGATGGAGAGAAGAGAACTATCGGGAGAAAGCGCCAAGTCATTACGGCCATATAGCACTTGAAAGGGGTCAGGATAAGGATGCGAGTTGGGACGGGGGAAAGGAATGATGCCCAACTACTTAGACGGTCGGGGATCGCCGCTCGTGGTTAAACAACCTATTATCTTGATTTACCACAACGTACAAAGTCCAACGGCCCAACCTAATTAGAAACGCAGCCACCCATCCACCCTAATCAAGCAATGCACACAAAACGTGGACTGTTTTATGAGCCGTTACTTCTCATAGCACGTTGCATTTGGTACGCTGGTCACAAATAACGTTATATTCATTAGAGAGGATAGAGTTTGTCTCCTGTGGATTCCTTCCCATATTGGTCTCCGAATGCATGATAGTAGTGATGAGTTGGCCAAGACTTTTGCTCGTAAAGAGGGAATTGATTACCAACTTGGACTGCCTTTGAGCAGCCTGAGGGCAGTAATATTCCGGGAACATCAACAAAAATCTCGTAGACTTTAGGCAAAGTGAAATTCACACCAGTTGCTCCATATATGATCATTCTATTATGCAGGAAGACCCGCACGTCTATGGGTCAAATAATGTTAGTAGACTTCTAGATGTTACCACTGCTAGGCTTAGGCTCTGCTACAAGTACCTCAGGAAGTTTGTAACAGCTGCTGATGTAGCTTTGACTAAATGTAAACTCTGTCAGCAGAACTATTCGCATACTTTGCGTCATTATATAATGGAATGTGAAAAATCGTGGAATTCAGAGATAACTTTATATCTTCAAGAATTTTTCATAGTTAAATTTTTTTTTAGATATATACAAGAGTTGTTACATTCTTGTACAGCTACTAGTACGCGTAGCGTTTCGGGCATGTCCCTGGAATACGATCCCCGCCGCGAAGAATCGTTTCAAGACGATTTAAATGATTTAATTTAAATATTATGGAACCTCCTTCCTTGATCGGCTGCTATGGAAAAAGATATTTACTTTGTGTGGATGTTGGCAGGGTTGTGTAGACAAGTGGCACTACGGGCCAACACGAGGACTAGAGGCATTAGACTTGACCTTGGTGAACAGTTAGACGCTGAGGAATGCTGGGTGGTATGTGTGGACGTCAGGGTGTGGACGTCAGGGTGTGGACGTCAGGGTGTGGACGTCAGGGTGTGGACGTCAGGGTGTGGACGTCAGGGTGTGGACGTCAGGGTGTGGACGTCAGGGTGTGGAGGTGTACTAGACGGCTCCACACTCCTGCTATCATTCACTCCTTTTGTAATGTCACTTTTTAACACTGAAATATATTTAAGTCGTGTATTGTTTAATTTTATTTTGCCACGGGTTCTTCGGTTACGGACTCGATACTTTATACGACGTTGCAATACATGCTTGAGTTTTAGGTTACGTTTCAAGATACTTCGCGTGTTTATCAATTTTGCACCCGGTGCGCGAGTATTAAATCCTGCTTTTCACAACAGTCTGATTGTACTGGTAACTGTCTCATCACTACCCCCTTGCACACATACGGTCATGTGAGCAGCTGCTCTTTTGTGTAAACATTTCGGCGGTTGGAGTCAATTGCCACACTCTCGGCACCCCGTTGTGAATGATGGGCTGTAACTGTACACAAGGCATCGTGATCACCTAGGTTGTGATGGGGGGGACCTGCCGCCTCTTAAAAGTTGAAGTCGCTCGTTATAAACCCCTATATATCCATCCTGTGGGAGGCGGCAGAAAGGTCAGTCACATAATTCGGAAACAAACTGGACCCTGGTGTTTTGTAAACTAAGTAATTTACACTTATGGAGAAATAGCATTATATAATTTCAATATGGCTACATGGTATGGAATGGGAGGCGGTGGGGAGATGAGTGTGGTGCGTGTACTGATGTTCCAACAATGGTGTCGCTCACTAGGCTCCTGCTTGGGGGGTAACCTTGAAAACTTGCGAAGGCGGCCGCAGGTGGACGCTGCACTTAACTTGCCCTGACTGTTGGGCGTTGTATTCCACTTGTCCTGACCGTTGTATTCCGCTTGTCCTGACCGTTGTATTCCGCTTGTCCTGACCGTTGCATTCCGCTTGTCCTGACCGGTGGACGCTATACTCGACTTGTCCTGACCGGTGATTGTTGCACATAATGTCATAGTCGACGACAGTTATTTGATGTCTGCAGGTGGCTCAGTTTCAAGAGTATTCATTCATCTTTAAGTGTGGACGAGACCATACCCAAGTTGCCCTCCAAGATATTGGGTGTGCATTGTCTAGGACCAGCTGGCGCTACCACTACAAAGTACACACTTGTCTGTTTAAATTGCGAATGATTGTTTTTCGTGGAGTCAAAGCTGTATCTCAATTATAGATAAGCCATGCGCAGCGTAGTTATTTATTTAAGTATTGTTAAAATGACTTAAGTATTGTTTCAGGACGAGATGTACGCTCGTGGTGTCCCGTCCGCTCAGTACTGTGTCGTATAGCGCTTTGAAACTACTGGTTGTTTTAGCCTCTATTGCCTCTAACTTGTTCCAATCATGTCCCACTTTGTACGTGGGAAAGGGGGGGGAGGAGGGGGACCGACGCACTCAATGATGGCTTTTATTACTCAGTGATGGCTGCTGTCACGCCTTACATATACGTGCAACATTTAATTATTAACGTAAATGGGTTCAGGTATTGTAGGTATTGCATTTTGTGGTGAGACAAGTGCGCACTGCAGATGTGGCGGCCACAACACGCAGCAGCTGTGCTCCGCCAGGATCTGCGGGATGGTACAACAATTCTACCGTTTATAAACCACTTATTCTCTTGACACGATACAATACAAGAAGAAAGGCACGCTTTTTTTTCTTTGCAAGCTTGTTGCTTGTTGTTTAACTAAATGAACTGTGGGGTTCTATTCCTGAGCCTATTATGGAATTGCCGGACAAATAGGCAGATGGATTTACAATTTCCTGACTAACAGAACCCAATGTGTAATGGTCAAAAAAATAAAATTCGGACCATCAAAATAATCATCTGGACTTCATCCGGAGTGAGGAACTGTCCTCAGGGTACTGTGCTTGCTCCAGTACAGTCCCCCAGGGTACTGTGCTTGCTCCAGTACTTTTTCTCAACCTCATATCGGACATAGACAAGGACACAATCTATAGTACTGTATCATCCTTTGCAGATTACACTAGGATTTTTATGAGAGTTGGCAACATAGAGGACACGGCAAACCTCCAGTCAGATGTAGATCAGGTCTTTCAATGGGCTACAGAAAATAATATGGTATTTAAAGAAGATAAGTTCCAGCTCATGCGCTACAGAAAAAAATAAAAATACAAAAACTGAAACCACGTATAAAACGCAGTGAAATCATAACATAGAACGAGAAAGCAATGTAAAGGTTTTGGGTGTACTCATATCGGAAGACCTTACCTTTAAAAAACACAGTAAAGTAACCGTCACAATTGCAAGAAAAATGACAGGTTGGATAACAAGAACCTTTCAAAGTAGATATGCTATACCAATAATACTTTTCAAGACACTAGTGCTCACAAAAGTGGAATACTGTTGCACAATGACAGTCCCTTTCAAAGTTGGAGAAGTTGCTGACCTGGAGAGGGTGCAAAGATTCTTTACTGTTAGAATCCACTCAATAAAACCTCTAAACTATTGGGGCATACTAAAATGCCTAAATCTGTATTCTCTTAAGCGCAGGTGGGAGATAGAATAATTTACACGTGGAAAATATTAGAGGGGCTGGTCCTAAGCCTGCACACAGAAACGACGTCACATGAGACCAGGAGGCATGGCAGGATGTGAAGTAGAGGTGCGATAGGTACTCCGAGAGAGAACTCTATCAACAACAGAGGCCTGAGACTCAACACGTTTACAAATAAAGGGGCATAACTGGCCGACCCTTCACAATGTCGAGCATGCTGGTGCCCGACATCCCAGCACAAATGTGCTGGTTTGTTTATATGGATAGAATGTTGAGATGAAGAGTAAGAACGGTTGTTGGCGTGTGCAATTAAATGTTTGTCTTATCATGCACACCATACCCATCCCGTGGGCGGTGGTGAAAAGGGTTATAGAGGCACATACATAATCGGTTCAGGAACTGAGCCACGGGAGACATCTCCCGTCACGCAGGGTGCAGTTGCACTTCCATAGACCTCCAGTATCAGCTAATAATACTGGCAATGGCTCCAAAGGGCCACCACTCACGGGCTATTCATGCCCGTGCCACCTTTTAGGTGGCTTAATCTTCATCAATCAATCAATCAATGAATCACGCGCAGTAGGCCACGAGCTGACAGATCTTGCACAGAGGTCAGAGAGAATCTTGTCCGCGGGATATAGTTAATAGTCGAGTTTCTTGTTAGTGTGCGCTCGTGGCTGCCAAGTGGCGTGGTTATTGTGTAGAGTGACTTGACTCCCTGGTAACCCCCACCTGACCTTGTCCCCAGTCCCATCCTGAATGGCTTCCCTCTCTAACTGGGCTCAATTATTCCTGTTTATATCGTTTGCATGTTTGGTGAAGCCGAGAGCCGGCCCCGATATTAATTCTTATGTTGCCTAACTGCATTATGTACATTTAACATCTGTTCTATAATTGTGGGAACGGACGTCATAGTTTGTTCCGGTGGACCCTTGGCACATGTCAGCTGATCATATCCTAGTGCCTAAACGAAAATAACGTGAGGATAGTGTATTGGCGCCAGTAACTTTTATGGGTGACAAGTGATAGCTTGGCCAGCTAACCTTAGCCGGGCGGGATGCCAACCTCATCACACCATCCATGATGCTACTGACGTCCCACCATCAACACACACACACACCTCTATATATATATTGCTCTATCCACCTAGCTAGGTGGATAGAGCAATATATCCCTCTACGGGCTATGGTGAGCCCGTAGTGGACTTGTCACAAAGTCCACTATGGGCTCACCATAGCCCGTGTTACTTGGAACGTTTTATTCCCAGTAGCTGAATCTTAAACAACCACCACCACCACCACCTAGCTGCAAAACTAGTGCGTTAAAATAGATGCGAACAAGAAATGGGCGAAAAGGAGGAAACTCCACCTCCATTTAAAACTTTGACCCAAATATCACAGTAACAAAGTTATCGCTAATAACCGAATTCAGTTACGGGCTCATTGTAACCCGTGCTACATGGACATACCGTTTAGCTGAATCTAAAACAACGACAATCACCTAGCTGCATCTTACATGTCTAGTTCTTGTGGACGTTGGCCCAGGGTACCTAAATGTATTTAGTGTCCCGGGTGTATATTTAACCCTGGGAGGTTTCACGGTCGGGGTATTTGGGTGTGTAGCCACGGCTCCTGTGTTGAACGTTAGTTAGGCCTAATGTGTCCGTGGGATGCGAGAGCCCTTAACAAACAATATTAGCCTCCTTCAAGTAGAATTGTTTCAATATCCTTGTTCCTGAACCGTTGCAAATGTTAACTATGTTAACTATCTTGTTGCTGAGGAGTTTTTAAGACTGCCATTTCTGGTACTTATGGTACTGGTCAATATGGTACTTTAAGAGTTAACTAAACTTGAGAGACTATTTTGGTTAACGGTATTTCAGAATGAGTAATTACCCAGTAATTCAACTCATCCTCCTAAAGTGATAGTACAGTACTCTCACAGTTATTTGGTCCAACTTATCAATATTTACTGTTGGACGCAAAAACAAAAAAAAACAAAAAAAAATTAGTTTTTACTATTCATTATATGTAAAGGCCGAAAAAATCCTAACTTGAACATTCAAATTCGAAACAGTAAAAGTAATTTAGTACAACTCTATATGTGCTATATTAGACCTAAGATGCTTATATTAATCCAGGATTGCTTGAACAGGTTTGGTTAGATTCTTTCGTTACATATCAGTTTCTTAGCATGACATTTGGGCTAATTAATAATACAAAACGTGAACTTTTTGGAACCAAACGGTACACATTGGTACTTTTAACCAATTAGTTGCTGTAAGCACAGTACAGTACTCTCATTTCAGGAGGATGGGCGACAACAGTTGTGTACTAAGAGATGTGGGGCTTTACTTAGGAGTTTTTAATAATAATTGACTAGTTTAATGTAAATCACAATATTCATTTTTTATCACAATGTTTATGTAAATTATATAGTTCCCAACCTCGCTCCTCCTTGGAATTAATGGGTTAAATTTTCTGGTATTATCTTGGAATTAAAATGTTATAGTTTTAAATGAAATGTCGATTGGCTTTAAAATTCCCTATTAGGCTGTGGGAGTTTGAGAGAATTTCTTATTTACATGTATGTTTTGAATTTTAGTATTGGTGCATCATTGTGATTTTTGTTTACTCTTATTTACAGTGGAAGTCCAGCACAACTACAAGATGCCAACAGTCTGGACTCATCAAGCAGCAGCTCCATTCCCTGTGAGTACCTACTTAACTCTTAGAGGCTAGAGCAACAATCTCTGCTGGCACAGTGGTAAACAGTCGTCCCACGCCTTGCAAGCCATTTGGTCTGGGTTCGAGTCCAGGCCGGGGAGGATTGACTACGTGCCAATCCAAATGTTCAGCTCTGTAAAGAGATTCATGTGTCGTGTTCCAGTGGAAACTAGTAAGATTTACCATGAGCTATGGGAAGGGAAAAAGGTTCTAATCCTGATAACACTAGTCAAAAGTAATCTTTTTCTGTACCCACCTGTGTAAATAAAAAAACTAGCGTACTCTTGGCATCAATCACGAGGTAACCCGTTCTGTTTCGCAAGTGTCAATTTGAAGTGGTTTGAAGCGCAGGAGCCAAGGCAACCCAACCAATTTTTTTAATGCAATCTAATCTGGCAGTGGTTACAAAGTTGTATATGCATCTATATATATGTGTGGTTAAATTTGTTGGACATAGTATGCCTGGTATTGACAACATAATTCTGATGCTTGTGGTCCCTTGTCACAAACACTAAACCTCCGTCAAGTATGCACTGTACTGTCCTAGTACGATATTCCTAGAGCATCTTAGTTCCACCATATTGGTGCTTTCCATAAATATCTTTAATAATACAGTAGTTTCACAGATAACTCTCACTAACGTGATATACAGTACAGTACTAGTATATTAATGAGAAAATCAACTGGAGCTCGTAGGTGACTAGAACCCGCAGCCAATGGACTGCCAGCCACAACCATTACCACTGTACCACCTTGACCTGTAATAAGTTATACAACCTGGGATTCTTCTGAATCTATAGGAAGTCTGAAGGCTTCTCAGGAATTCATTCCAAGTTTTATGTATTGTCGATTCATTTCTTGACTATGGAGGGGCGCTATGATATATTTTGACCTTGACTATTTTTACAAGTCACAGCAATTTTTATTATAATTGTTTAATATAATTTTTTTTATGCGTGTCTTAGAAATGTTTGCATTACAGTCTCCCTGGGCTTGCGTTCACCGGGGAAGGTATCTCCACTACGAGGGCGGACCATGAAGGAGTATGAGGAGCAACTAGGCAGCCTCAAGAAGGAGAATTTCTCACTTAAACTGCGCATCTACTTCCTTGAGGAGCGCATGGATCAGAAGTATGATAAGGAGGACAAGGACGAACTCTATAAAACTAATATTGAACTCAAGGTCAGTGCATGGGGGAAAATAAACCTTTTCTAAACCATGTATACTGATCTTACAAATGGAAAAGCATAAGGGAATTATATAATAAAACACCACCTGCCTAACAGTAACTATGAAGAAGTAAGGTCTAGCACTTCATGCCCTCTCTTTTTGTTGTACTGTACATCATATGCAGCAGAGTTTCCAGCATTATACCATAGTGTGAGATGCAGGGGACATGAGCCTTATTGCACCACACCATTGTTAATATATAAATAAATGTGAATCATTTATATTCTCCAATATTTTGTGGTTATTTATGCAACTCAAATATGACTGTTTACCTGACATTAGCTTTGTATGGACAGGTTGAGACAGAGGCGCTGAAGCAAGAGTTGTACGACAAGCAAGAGTTGGTGCGGCAGGCGTCAACGGTGCTGTCAGGGTTGGAGCAGCAGTTCAAGGAGCAGGTGGCACAAATTCAAGAAAATCATGAGCAGGAGAAGGAGAAGCTGCAGAGTCAGGTCCAGCAGCTGCAGTCATATATCCAGGAGCTGCAGAAGGCAAGCATGCACACCTGCCTCTTTATCAGGCTCTCTTTCACAAACCATTTTCCATAATTCTAGTACAGTACATACAGTAACAGAGAAGCAGGTGTACAAAATATTGACTTGATCACCAATGTAATAGTCCACTTGTAAAATGTAACAGGATATTATTCTTAAAAATATAAAGAAACAAGTGAGGAGCTAAAAAAAAAGTACAGTAATTGAAATTAGTGACGCGTACAAGAGCAAAATGAGTCTGATCTAAATGTACTCTCCTAGTTGTACTCTCTTAGTTGTGCTTGCAGGGGTTAAGCTTAGGCTCTTTGGTCCCACCTCTCAACTGTTAATCAACTGGGGTAGCTCAACACAAGTGCTAAGCCATAGATAAAGGGATTAGGCTTTTATCATTTACATGATGATTCTTCCAGACTCAGATGAGGAAAAATGGTGTTCCAGTTTAAAATTCAGAAATGGAAAAATTACTTATTGGAGTCAAAATGTGAGAAATGTTGATATAATCATAAATAGGCCAATGGTATAAGGAAGTGAACAATACTTGCAAATCAAGTTAATTATTAAAATAATTATACCAAAAAATCTTTTGGTATTAATTTTAGTATAAAGATAGCTAATTTTAAAATGTTTCACACTCAGGAAGTTGACGAATATGCCAACCGATGTCACGAAGAAAAGGGCCAGCTTGGCGAGCTAACTCAACTGTGTGGTCTGGCATTCAGCAATGGAGCAGAGGATGAGGACGAGGCAGAAGCTCAGGCACCTTCTCTCTCTAAGGACAATTTGAGTCTACCGCTGAATCTTGCAGGGTTCACGAGCGGTTACAGCACTCCATCACCTGTGCAAGGTACTCTATATTGTTGCTCTTATTTGTTATTCTCCATTTGACACCTAAAAATACAAATTTGAATTACTTTTTGTGACTGTGTTTCTATCTATGGTGATGTGTTCTTGTGTGACAAAACTGGGCAGGTAAGTCCAGGATAAATATAAAGGCTCCTGAGTATTCAAGGCTAAGGATACAAGAAAAGTCAGACAAGTGTGCACAGTGAAGGAATTGTATGATATAACAAGTGAACCATTTAACAGTTTAACAAAAATGTGGGCATTGTTAAGAAATAACACATGTATATATTAAATCTGTATAAATTAGAGATCTCAATATCTTCTGTTCTTTTCTCAGGAATATTCAGCATGCCAACCACGATGTCGGAACCAGCTGTCCTCAAGAAGCCACAGCCTGAGTTTACATCGGCCAATGACAGTTTCAATAAGGCTAAGAGTGAAGTCACAGAATCAGCCGAGCAGAAGGTGGTGGCTCTGGAAGCCCAGGTGGCTGAGCTAAAAAATCGAGTGACTGAACTTGAGGAAGAACTGGCTGCAAAAGAAGAAACTACATCTGTATTAGAGGGAGATCTTGCCAATTTAAGGAAGGAGGTAATAGTAATTGTGTGTGTTTCAAATATAGTAAAATACTGTACAGTACAGTATACTGTGTTGTACTCATAAATTTTTAATACAAACTACCATTTGGAAATTAAAAGTGCATTTAAATTCTTGAATGAGTTGGGGATAAACTTATTATGGAAAACAAGGTGGCAGGTTTTGTGTTCCAGTGCCTCAGTATTGCTGTGCAGTGGGGGAATGATTGCTTTGTCCTGGGCACGTAACCGACTTCTGAAGAGATTTACAGTTTGTAATGTGTGTCGTGTGTGTATGTAATTCAACTATTTCAGTCTATCTAATCTATCCAATCCATCAATGATGCGATCAGTCTCTGGTCTCCATGATGCATCTTTATGTAGTGCAAATGTTACACAGCACAAGGTTTTTTCCCCTATATGTGCTTGCCAATAGGAAGGATTATCTCTTAGGATGCTGCTTCTTCAGTTTAGAGTATCTTGTACAACGTTCTCTCAATTACATGTGATTGTCGTGTCTTCCTTCGTAGCTGTGGAGTGCAGTGACCTCAACTACGTCTGTCTTCTGTTCATGGGATGTTTTCACTACTTGTACAGCAAAATAGACCTTCCTTATATCCCTTTGGCTCATTTGCATAACCCCTTTCCTCCTTTGTTCTCAAATCGTACCTCTCATCAGGAACAACCTGTCCTTATGTTGTATGTCAAGATCATGCCTTCTTTCTTGATCTTCCCTCCAATTCTTGTAAGTTCGAATCAGCATTTTGAATCTGTGCTTGTTTTTCAGTTATTTATCTACCTTGTAGCAAATCTCTGAATCTTCTCAATTTTCTTTGTTTTGATATGGATGGCTGCGATCATCCAGTCCTGGTATTGCCTACTCCATCATGCTGTGTTAAGGCCGTCATAATTTGACATTTACCATATGTAAGCTAACACACATCCTCTGGTTTCAGTTGGAAGACAAAGTAGAAAAGATAGCAGATCTGGAGGCGGAAGTGACGGAAAAGGACTTGAAAATCGATGATGTGATGCAGGAGCTGGAAACGCGGCACATAGAGATCCAAGCCAAGGATGACCAGATACAAAGCCTCCATCATGATTTAGATAGAGTAAGTGTTTTTGTGTGGCTCCAACCTGTGCTATGCCACTGTGTTCATAACAATGTGGTTAGATGATAGATGGGTAGCATTGTGGTATTATATATGACTTACTATGTTCGGTATATTACTCCTTCACCTTGAGTTAAAATATCCCTTACAAATATGGAAGACGATATGACTAAGAAGGAAGAGAATACTGTAGTATAATATTGTACAAGAAGTCAGAAATGTTGTATTTCTTTGAAGACTGTAAAGTAAAATCAATGTACCAGTACATTTCAAGAATTTGCTCTATAAACTAAATGGTTGTTCAACATGAATGTTGTATAAATCTAATTCTCTAGTTCATTCTCAGCTAATTAATTATATATGGTACACCCTTAAAAATGTTGTTCACCATTTAACAGGTCTAAATTTCAGATGTCAGTAAAACATTTCATATTACAGAGTGAGACAGGGAAATTATAATTGTTAGGTAAAGTAATTTCCTGCAGATCATAAATGTATAATTTCTTATGTTGTGCTTTTTAATCGTTCATTGCAGGTGGCAGAAATGTTATTGCAAAAATGGTAATGAAACCCTATCCCCTAAATGATTAATTTGAACAGCTTATTTGTCATGTT
This sequence comes from Procambarus clarkii, assembly GCF_040958095.1. Classification (NCBI taxonomy): domain Eukaryota; kingdom Metazoa; phylum Arthropoda; class Malacostraca; order Decapoda; family Cambaridae; genus Procambarus; species Procambarus clarkii. The sequence goes on from NC_091167.1 coordinate 25,630,026, forward strand.
TAGCTATATACAAGACTGCAGTGCCACCTGTGGCCTGTTGTCTCATTCCACCTCAGTGTTTTCCACTCACTCACTCACTCACTATTGTTGCCCCAGTTTCTTGTATTTGTCTTGTGCCGGCCTGCCTGACTCATTCATTCATTCCCATGCCTACTCTGCCCACCCGAACACAACAACCCATTTAAACTCCCATGAAGATACGTGCACATGGAAGACTTTACATGCAACCTTTTCTTCAAGAAAGGCACATTCTCAGAAGAAACAAGCAGGCACAGATATTGTTAGAGATACTGCTGTTGGCTACATTTGTAACCATTGTAATAGTATTATAATTTTTTTCCTCAGGTTGAGCCAGAAATAGAGGTCAAGGTTCAAGAAATTGTGGAGCGTGATCGAATCATTGAAGAAAAAATAGAGCAAATTGAACAGCAGAACAAAATTCTAGTGGAAATCCAAATTACATTAGATGAAAAACAGAAGCAAATTGCTGATATGGAACACAAGATTACAGAATCAAGTGAAAAGATAAAGAAGCTCACAGAGAAGCTTGATAAATCCTGTAAAGTTATTCAGGTAAGTACATTGTCATATATGAATGCAGTTGGTAATTTTATTAACACTTCTGATCCCAGTGACAAGGCTGAAAAAAAATTCCTCATTGTGGAATACTACGAGCAAAAGTATTCCATTTCCTTAACATGTGCAGACAAGCACCATTATATGCGGAGAATTATATGCAGAGAATAAGTCACAATAATATGGCTGAAAATTAATATTCAACCATCATATATGAAAACTAAAGAATTAATAAGGGTCAAGGATTGACCAAAATGTCGTCACTTAACTTACTTTTCGTGCATGTAAATCGGGTATTAATCATTGATATGTCAATTACTCATCATGTCACATTTTCTACTTTATTGGCTAGAGATGTATGTCCAAAGAGAAGGAGGAGCTGTAAAGTGAAAGCAAGTTACATATATTAAAAAGTTTGTTCATGCATGTTTTATCATGCATACTATGTCACAAACAAGCTCAAACTCATAAAGTGGATGGGTGCATCTAAGACCAGGTGTTCAGTGTTGCTCGTGAAGTGGCATATGCAGTACAGTACAACCTTGATTCAAAGAACTATATGGGACGAACCTCAATTTGTTTCAGTGTGGGATTCGTTGCAGCTGGAGATGCCTCCAGGATTCATTTCCCATGCCCTATGTGCTAATTTCACTATTTTCATTTCATCCTATAATATAATAAACTACCAAATGAACATGTCTGCAAACAAATTCAGCCACATTTAACTTATTTCTCATAGCCCCAGCCTCAAAACTCATTTTCAGAAGGTAGTACAGCCATACCTGATTGAATATATACCTAGCCAACTCAAAATGAAAACAAACCATAAAGTTTGGTTTTAAATATCTTCAGTACCTTTCGCAAGGCTCCAACTGTTTCTTGTAATATTGAGTACAACTACAAAAATGCAGACGAGGAGTCACAATAACGTGGCTGAAATATGTTGGCCAGACCACACACTAGAAAGTGAAGGGGACGATGACGTTTCGGTCTGTCCTGGACCATTCTCAAGTCAATTGAGATGATAAAGATGATTGAGTTGAGCATCTCAATTGACTTGAGAATGGTCTAGGACGGACCAAAACGTCATCGCCCCTTCACTTTCTAGTGTGTGGTTTGGTCAACTTAAAAAATCATCAAAAATGTGATTGGAGTCGTATTACACTGTGTGTGTGTGTTTTACCATTTATACTCTAATATTTCCCAGGCTCTATGAGCTGATTTCACTGAGCAAAATGTTAATCTTCAGTGTGTCATATGAAGGACAGTTACCAAAAAGAAAACCCTGTCTGTAAAGAGATTTAACTACATCTAGCATATTTCCCACTCCCTAAGCTTTGAAACCTCATTTTCAACAATTTTCAACAATATTTACCAACAGTGGTAACAATATTTTGAAGTAAAAGCTTGAAGGTTTTGCTGACAAATAAATTATATTTTGTTATGAAACACGGTGCATTGATTAATGTAGAATTGGAAAAAAATAGCTTTGATTTTGATGTGAAATTAAAAATGATGCAAATTATATCAGATAAAATATTTTGAAATCACCCCAAATTAGGTGGTTCTTGTATTTTATATTCTTGCTTCTTTAGATGTGGGTTGGCCCAACCTTCTCCTCCTTGCAAGATCTCAGTACCTATCATAATAGCTAAGAACATACGTTACACAATGACCTTCCCGTTTGAAAACCATATTTTGTCTTATTCTGTCAGTTCTTTCCAGATGTTCTACCTATTTGTTTTAATGATTTTCTAGTGATATTACTACCACGCTTGTCAATAATACAGATCTATAATTTAGAGGGGTCTTCTTTGTTCCCATTTTTATAGGTTGAAACTGTCTTTTTTTTCTATAATTAGTGAGGTTCTTTGTTTAGATGTTTGGAAAATATTGTATAGTTGGGCACTAATGTTGGATGTGTATTCTCTCGGAACCCATGTCCAGATTCCTTCTGACCCCGACTTCTTTATTTCTATCTAGTTCCTTGAGCAGTTTTTCCTACCTTGTCTCTTAAGACACTTCTAGGTACTTTGTTGTGTACTAGAGTGTATTGTTTGGTTCTCTGAATACATCATTTCACACGAGCAAACTTTGGAACTGTTCATTTAGTTTTCACTCATTTCCTTTTTAGTCTATTAGTGTTATTTTTAGTCTTCAAATTTTGTCTTTCACTTGTAATTTGCTTTTCATGGACATATAAAATAGGCCGAGTTCTGTTTTACATTTGTCTACCATCCCTTTACTTTCTCAAGGTTTCTTTGTGTGTATACTCGTTACTGTGTACTTGTTTGTAAGTTTTGCCTCTTCCTATATTGATTCCATTTTTTCCTATTGCTGTCTGGCACTCAGTTTCTATTGAACCAGCCCTGTGCTCAAAAAAACTATAAATTTTTGGGTGCCTTCATATATTAAAAAAATTCGTATACAGTGGTACCTCGGAATGCGATTGTCCCTGTATGCGAGGTTTTCGGAAGGCGAGGTGTATTTACTCCAAAAATTTGTCTCAGAAGGCGAGTTTGGACGCGAGTTTGTTGATACGCGTACAGCCGACCTAGCGCGTTCGACGCCCCTCCGCCCCTCAGTTTATTATTGTCTGGCGCTCAGTGACTACCCCCACATCAATTCTTCTCGCGGATTTTCAGTGTTTTGTTGGATTTTTGGTGATTTGTCTATACAATTTGTTATTATATATCTCGCCATGGGTCCCAAGAAAGCCAGTGGTAAGGATAAAGGCCAGAAAGCTCCTGTGAGGATGACAATAGAGGAGAAACAAGAGATCATTCGGAAGCATGAGAACGGTACACGTGTTGTTGAACTTTGTAGGCAGTACAACAAAGCCACATCAACAATATGCACTATACTTAAGAAGAAAAATAAGATTATGGGTGCTAAAGTGGCAAAAGGAGTAAGAACATTAACGGCACAAAGACCACAAATACTTGAAGAAGTGTTAAAGTTGTTATTAATTTGGATACACGACAAGGAGTTGAGGGGTGATAGTGTTTCGGAGGCCATTATTTGTGAGAAAGCCAGGGTGTTGCACGAAGACCTTCTAAAGAATACCCCTGCAACGAGTGATGCAGATAAGAAAGAGTTTAAGGCAAGCAGGGGCTGGTTTGAAAAATTTAGAAAGAGAAGTGGTATCCATAGTGTTACAAGGCATGGGGTTATGTGATGTGATTATGGAAGGGGACTCCCCTTCCAAACAGTAACTCCTCTCCTCCTCCCCCCTCCTCACCATCTTCCATACGCCTACAGCACTCGACAGCAAGGTAAGTAATAACTGGAACACAGTTTTGTAGGTTTATTTAGATGAATTAGGTAAATTAGGTATAAAAATTTAGTTTGATGTGGGGTTTTTGGGGTAGTCAGGAACGGATTAATTCATTTCCCTTTATTTCTTATGGGGAAATTAACTTCGGAATGCGAGTTTTCGGAAGGCGAGGCGTCTCCAGGAACGGATTAAACTCTTATTCTGAGGTATGCCTGTATCTCATTTATTTCCCTGCTAAACAAGAAATTGTTTGTCAAATTGATTAAAGAGCCAAGATTTCTTTTGTCTCGCTTTTTCATATTCTCTTCATTATAATGTTTTATGTATTTTATTTCGAAGTACTGTACATGGATGGTCGTTCTTACCTAGTGGCAGGCAGGTACTGGAGGTCAAAGAGCTCTTTCTTATTTCTGGTAAATATTACAGCCAGGACTGATGGAACATTGATGTGTATGAAAACGTGTGTGTGTGTGTGTGTGTGTGTGTATATATATATATATATGTCGTACCTAGTAGCCAGAACGCACTTCTCAGCCTACTATGCAAGGCCGGATTTGCCTAATAAGCCAAGTTTTCATGAATTAATATATTTTCTCAAATTTTTTTCTTATGAAATGATAAAGCTACCTATTGAATTATGTATGAGGTCAATTTTTTTTTTATTGGAGTTAAAATTAACGTAGATATATGACCGAACCTAACCAACCCTACCTAACCTAACCTATCTTTATAGGTTAGGTAGCCGAAAAAGATAGGTTAGGTTAGGTAGGTTAGGTAGTCGAAAAACAATTAATTCATGAAAACTAGGCTTATTAGGCAAATCGGGCCTTGCATAGTAGGCTGAGAAGTGCGTTCTGGCTACTAGGTACGACATATATATATATATCTATCTATCTATCTATATATATCTATATATCTATCTATATATATCTATATATATAGATATATATATAGATATATATATATAGATATATATAGATATATAATACACACACACACACAGAGAGAGAGAGAGAGAGAGGAACGAGCGAACGAGCGAGCGAACGAGCGAGCGAACGAACGAGCAAACGAGCGAGCGAACGAACGAGCGAGCGAGCTAGCTAGGTGGCAGCAGGGATAGGTTGTGGAAGTCATGCAGGAGTTACAATGTCCGATTGCAAAAAAAAAAAAAAAAAAAAAAAAAAAACAAATAATACTAAAAAAATGGTTGCAGCTGTCTTTTTACAGTGTGTAATTACCTGTGTAGTTACAGGAAGAGAGCTACGTTTGTATCCCGTCTTCCCAGTACTGTACTTTGTCTTATAATGCTTTGAAACTACTGACGGTTTTGGCCTCATCCACCTTCTCACTTAGTTTGTTTCAACCATCTACTACTCTGCAAAAGAAAACGTTCTAATATTTTTTTGGCATTTTTATTTCGTTAGCTTGAAGCTGCCTATTTCAGGAATTCCTTTTTATCACTTTGGTCGATTCCTGTTATTATTTTGTAAGTATTGATCATATCACCTCTTTTTTTTTCCTTATATCTTCTAGTTTTGGCATGTTTAATGCCTCTAGCCTCTTCCCGTAACTCTTGCTTTTCAGGATGAAGCCATTTTGTAACATGCTTTTGCACCTTTTCCAGTATATTTATGTACTTCTTGAGATTTGGGCACCATACAACTGTTGCATATTCCATAATTTGTAAGTTGTGTGTGTGTGGTCTATTTTCTCTGATTCCATATTCCATAACATGGCATTTACAGTATTCATATTGAATTCCATTTGTCACATGTCGCTCCAAGCACTTATTTTATCTAGATCAATTTGAAGGACATGACAATCATCTGCATCTCCTATCTTCCCCAGTATCTTAGCATCATCTGCAAACATGTTCATATAATTCTGTATTCCTTCTGGTAGATCGTTTATGTAGGCCATGAACATTACTGGTGCAAGAACTGAACCCTGTGGTACTTCGCTAGTAACACTCCTCCAATCAGTTACATTACCTCTTATTACTGCTCTCATCTGTCTGTAAGAAAACTTTTCATCTATGTCAGAAGTCAGTAGTAATAGTAGTGTGTCTGTACTCTCCTAGTAGTGCTTACGGATGTTGAGCTTCAGCTCTTTGGTCTTGCCTCTCAACTGTCAATCGACTGGTGTACAGATTCTTGATGTGTGTGTCTGTCATAAATAAATTTGTGTGCGGTGGCTTAATGGTGCTCATTGAAATATGACAGAACAACAGTCATATCTAGTGACTGATGACGGCAGGAAATATGCAACTTCAGAAGGATCTTTTTGTCTTCAGTTTCTCCACTTGCATTTTATAGATTAACACACTTCTTGTTTAAAGATGAACACCTTTCTTCTTTAAAGCTGAACCCCCCCCCCCCTCTTGTTTAAAGATGAAAAGTTTTTATATTTTAAAATCTCTAATACCTGATCTGGGGGGTCTTGGCAGATTTGGTGTAATTTGTTTAAATAAAGCTTGCATTGCCTCTTAATTTTTATTAGTGTTATTTTTAGTAATACAAAAACATTTTCTTAGACATTTGCAGAAGTTGTTCAGGCTCGAGATAAAGAAATTGCTGCTCTGACAAAAGAATTAAAACGCAAAGAAAAGAAAGTCCGAGACCTCGTGGCAGAACTGAAGGAGGCTCTCGACATGCTGAACAAGGCAAAATGGGAAGCGGAGACAAGTGGTGGTGAAGATGGTGTCAAGGAAATGGCAGAAGAGGAGAATGAGGTAAGCAGCCCCTTAAAATATGCTGAAAATATGCCTCGTGGAAGTGAAGGGTCCAGTCAGTACAGGAGTGAAGAGTGCTACAATAACCACCCAGCAAGGACCGCTGAATTGCACGAACAATTACGGGAAGCTTCTTGTACCACAGTAGAGTTCTTGCCAAATGTTAACAACCCTTATAGCTTGGCTTCTCAATCGGCACCTTCTCATGTACATGCATCTTCAACAATCCCTCAGATGCACCCCTTGCAGTCACCTGCTACTCTGCACCATAATCTTAGATATCAATTTTTTCATCCCACAAATAAGTTTTAATGAGCTCCCTTGTTGTGTTGCCTTATATATTGCTATTACACTTTTGAATAATTTTATTTTTAGATTGCTGCATGTGCAGAATTTTTCACCTTTTGTTTTATCTTAAAACTATTGTACCTGAATAAGGGAAGTGTTTATTCTCCATTTTATTTTCACTTTTATTTGGTAATGTTTAAGAATTTGGTTATAATAAAGTTTATTATTCATATGCTAGTTCTTTATTTTTTAAAGCCTTGCTTGAATAATAAATCTGTATATTAAAAACTTACCTGAAGTGTTAAATGCAACTAATGTTGAATACAAAGTAATTCTGGATTAAACATCAGGTAAGCAAATCTGTAATGAACATTTTGCTGCTGACATATGTAAGGAACTATTATTATTTATGCAACACTAATAAATTTTTTGTTTCTTGCAGCGATTATGGGCAGAATTGGAGTCCCGCAAGAATGAGGTGCTGGCACTGCGGGCAGAACACAAACACTCCTTATCTGAGGCTGAGGAGCGTGTACATCAACTTCAGAAACAGTTGGATGAAAAACTAAAAGCCCTTGAAACTCAGCAAGACCAACACAATAAAGAGACTGAGGAATGGGAGGTGCGTTTGCGTGATAAGGCCCAGCAACTAGCACGCCTTGAAGGAGAACTTCAGACACTTCACGGTGATATGTCTAACAGGGAGGGACAGTTGCGCACTAATCAAGGACTTGTTCAAGGATTAGAAGATGAACTGGCTGCAGCTAAAGACCAACTGAAGGATAAAAAGGCAGAATTGGAAATTCTTCAGGAAGAACTGAAAAAGAAAAATAATGACATGCAGGATTTGGTGAATCATGAGTTGTGGGAAAGGAATAGGGAGATTGAGCGTCTACAGGAAAAACTCAGTGCCTTATCATCAGATCGTCGCCATCAAATTGAATGCTTGAAGGATGAATTAGAAACCAAGAATAGTGAATTAAGGAGACTGAGAACTAGGTTAAATTGTGAGACTTCTGAAACTAATGATGGCAACCAGATAGCATTATGCTCTAAAGTGAATAACACCCAGTCTGCAGTAAATCCCACAGCAAATAACCAACCCAAGAATGCTGCTCATTTGACAGTAGTTACGGGATCTGGAGGTGCTGATGTAGTTACTGTAAATCGTCCATTACATCTGACATTCACTGATGATAATTCTGCTTCTGTGCAAATGCTTTATCAGGAAATGTGTAAAGTTAGGGGTGAGGCACAAGCATTACGCATGGAAAGAAGTATATTAAATGATAAACTCTCAAGTTTACAAAAATCATATGACCAAGTTTGCCACGTAAGTGCACCAAGTGCTAACGAACTTCATGAACAAATGGACTCTGTTAAGAAGCAACTTGATGAAACCAAAGAAGAAAATCTGCTAAAGGACCAGAAGCATGGAGAGATTGTCAGTGATTTTCAGTCTCAAGTACAAGTTCTGCGAACTGAACTTCATAATGCAAAGAAAAAAATTAGCCGCCAGTTAACAGAAGTCAGTGTGCGTAAATACCAGGAAGCTCTGAAACGACACAAACAAGAAATTGCCTCTCTGAGAAAAAGGCTGGCAGATTCACACAATGCATGTGATCTACTCAGAACTCGACTAGAAGAACTAGCAGACTTCTTGGAGCGTATTCTAGAAATGGAGGAGAGAGGCCTCATTAATTTAAGTCAGTTGTCTCCAAAGCAGCTAGCCTCGTTACAGAAAACTCTTGACGAGTCTCGTGCACTTTCTCGTTCACTATCACAATCACTAATGATTGGTATGGACATCACTGAACATGGTGATGATGCACATCTGTCTAGTTCAGTGAGCTCCATATCATCTTGGAGCCTACAAAGAGATGATAGTTTTTCTGAAACACTTGATTATTTAGGAGCTAGTAGTCTTGAAGCCATAGCTAACCTTCCTGATGAGACATTGTTACAGCCAGAGGATTCTCATGATCCAGCTGTTCAAGCACTTGCCACACAGCTCAACATTCAAATTGACCAGAAAACACGAGAGATTGATGCCATTGCTGAGAATGTGTCGGTATTAAGTGAAAAGCTAGCAGAGAGAATACAGCAAGTGGAGCAACAGGCAGGAGTTATTGGTGAACTACGAGAACAAGTGGATTGTCTTCAGGAGGAAGTAAAACGTAGGGACCTTCAGCTTCTAGCACCTCATGTTGACGAAGGTGAAAACAGCCAACATCCTCTACAGAGCTCTTGGCAGAGTAGTATAAACCCAATTGCAACATCATCTCAGAGCACTGTGCATGCTGTTTCTCCTCAGTCTACACTGGGAACTCATAATTCAAGCAGCCAAGAAAGTCTTCACAAGCCTCCCAGTATTTGTTCTGACTCATTGCCTCCTCCACCTCTTCACCTCCTTCAGGACAGCGAGTGTGAAATCAGACCCGATATTAGGGAGTTGGAGATTTGTCACGCATCGGATCGTAGCAGCCTGAGTGCAGTCAAAAGTGCATACTCAACTGATGCAGCTATAAAGGCTTATAGTGGGCACCTAGGTTACTTTCAGCAGTATGCAACAACTGGTGAACAAAGTATTGGTGATGGACTAAAGCCATGGAAGGAAAATGCAAATGGGCCTATGACCTGTGCGATACCTGAACAACCCTGGGCACCCATTTCACCATCTGAAAGTGAAGCTTGGAGTGAACCTGACAGAAATGTATCTTTAGCAAGAATTGGACTTGATGCTTGTACTCTTGGGGGTGCCCCAGATAGAGCATTATCACGATCTCGCCAGCAGAGAGCATCTGCAATTACTTCAGAATCTGATGGTGAGGCTGCACATGAAGACACTGCCACTTGTGTTGCTAATAACGTACTAACGCCAGGAAAAGCCTCCAAGAGGCGATCTGATGTTGCAGAACTTCGACGAGTATCCACAAAACTGCGTGCTGTAGAACAACTGAATGACACTCTCCGTGCAGAATTGAACATATATCAAACATTGAGTCAAGAAATGGCTCAACAACAGCATGATCAGCAACAGAGACCTAAGACTAGTGATAAGAGTGTTGAAACACACAAGGGAGAGACAGCAGATGCCTCGGTAGGTGCTGAAGAAGAACCTACAATACCACCACCACCACCACCCATATTTGCTATTCCTGCACCATTGTTAGAAGAGATTCGTGCACTGCGCCTTAAACTAGAAGAAGCAATTGCTAACAATGACCATCTTCGAGATCAACTTGAAGCAGCATTAACAGCACATCCACAAGATGAAGCACGGTTCCATCACCTTACTGCTGCTTTGCAGGTTAGATTTTTGTTGTTGCTATGTATTTAGGTTTGTAATGAGATCAGTAAAGTGTGTATTTGAGTAGGTTTGGTGTTGGTGATATGATGAATGTGAGCATACATGAGAAGTTGTAAGAGACAAGGATGAGTAGCAAGTGTGTGTGAATGTTCGGCATGTTTGTACATGTACGTTTGGGATTTATTACATGGTGTTGTGTATTGTGGACGGTTCACTTTACTGCAGTGTTTGCCCTATCATCATAGTTAAAACATTTTTTTTACTTAATATCTTTATTAGCTCATCATAATTTAATGAGGTGTGGTTACTTATTAAAACAGGCTAAAAAGTACAGTACCTATATTAGTTCAGTACCAGCCCTAAATAAATTATGGTCAGTATAGCATGATTATAATTTGTATATTTTATAAATATAAAAATTTTTAAGTTACGTTATAAATTGGACACGGCTGCTTTTCATTTTCAGACAGCTCAAGAAGAAATGCGTGAAGCAAGAGATAGATTGCAAGGGTCACAGGAATCTGTTCGTGAGCAGCAAGAAAAATATAACAATATTCAATTTAAGCTCCAAGAGTGCGAGGGCCGTCTAACACAATGTTATATCCAACTTGAAGCTGCACAAACTGAATCACTAGCTGTAAAATCTGATTTGAGTAATGCTCATCAACTGTTGCAAGAGAGAGGCTTGCTATTACAAGAACGTGATTCACAGTTGGCAGAAAGACAGCAGACTATGAATGAAATGGCACTCAAAATTATTCAGCTTGAAAAAGATGCTGTTAAAAATCCAGATCTGGATGAACACTTGCAAAAACTACAGAGCGAGTTACAAAAGCAAGAAATGCGTTTACTTCAAGTCAACAAAGAACGTTTGTCTCTTGTTGGGGAGCGTGCTTGTCTACAGGCACAGCTGGCCTCTGCCTCGACCCATGCTCGTTTACTTCAAGATGGCAAACAAGATGTAGATGGAGTGGGAGAAGAGCGTATTACTTTACTTCAGCAACTTGATGTTGAGCGTACTACAGTATCAAATCTGCATAAGGAGCGACAACAGCTGCTAACAGATAAGGAACGTCTTGAAAAGGAAATGCAAGTGTTGCAAGAGGAAGTAGCAGGTTTACGAGCAAAAATTGAACACCTCACATCTCATCAGGATTATGCTGGTCAACAAGCTGACAGAGAGAAAAGGAACTTGACAGAATTACAAAATGAATATACTACACTGCAGCGTAATCGTAATGAGCTCCACTTAAAGGCTCAGAATCTTGAGATTCAGTTGCAAGTCATGACAGAGAAGCACAAAACTGCAGAAGATGCACAGCTTTGTTTAATTGAACAAAAGTCTCTTGTGAAGCAACTAACTGCACAACTCGATTCAGAACGTTGTCTCACCGCAAATCTTCAGTTACAGCTCAAGACCCTTCGAAGCAGTACATCACCAACTACCTCTCAAGGTGATGATTGTAAGTACTTAAAACTAATATACAGTGTATTTTGCTTTTAGTTTATGCCATAAGGATTCTTTACTGTTTTCACTAAATTAAATTTGTTGTAATTTTCGTTCAAACATTTTGGTATGCATGCGATACTGTGCCTGGAAAATGCCTTTTTGTATCACTTTTTTACTGATGTAAAAGTGGTTTGTTCTAGCAGTGAATTAAAAACTCGATTTACATATTTAGCCCATTCTTCTTTCATTCTCAAGCATGTTCTTGGCAGAACATTAGTACATGCCCAACAGTGAGACCCCACACAAGAAGTGTCACAGAATGGGTAAGGGATGACCTTGGCTGATATATTTGTGAATACCACTTCTAGTTGTGTATCTGTAGGCACCACTCCTAGGTATACAGCTGTAAGCGCCACTCCTGGTTGTACAGCTGTAAGCGCCACTCCTAGTCGTACGGCTGTAAGCGCCACTCCTAGTCGTACGGCTGTAAGTGCCACTCCTAGTCGTGCGGTTGTAAGCGCCACTCCTAGTCGTAAGGCTGTAAAAGAATGATTAGGAGTGGAAGTTTCATGACTAAATCCTTGTACTGAGCAAAGTGAGTAGCTTATATGGTTTGTAGATCTGATTTACAGTTTTGCTCGTCGCACATGTTTAGGCCAAATATATTTTTTGGCAGTTTGTTTATTCCATTCCTGTGATCTTTAGTGCACTTAGGCTATTCCAGATCATTTAGTTGGGAACAAAAGATGGTTAATTGACGAGTGATTAGGATTATACTGCCTGGAAGTGTGGCATATGGTTGATATTTAAAGGTACAATATATAAAGTATATTTCCAGAGTTATCATAATCATATAAAGAGAGCCCTACTTGCATATTATGCAGAGATTACTGGCTTAGGCAGTAATGTCCCAACTTAGGAAACTTGTATCAGTTTGTTTTTCTACATGCATAGTGTTAAATGTTTTCCAAGCAATATCTACAACTTAATACTTTTGTGTCCTCACTTATCTAACTTGTTTGCTAATAATTTGTTTAATAATATTTATGAAGTGGGATTGCCTTAAAATGTTGTATAGTACTGTACTTTTATCTTATCAGCCTTGATTTTCTGATAACTTTTATCAACAGCTGTTGTTCCAAATGAAAGTGATCACGCGTCACACGAAAGTGTCACCAGCATCGAGTTCTTCCGCCCATTATCTGAAACAGGTTTATTACACAAGCATAGAGCCACATCACTCAGCCCCACGTCTGGAGACAAAAGTAAAATACAGGAACGTCGTGCTGCAAGTAGTAGCCGTAGACGAGAGAGCAATAAACGGATCAACCATTGGAGTGAAGATAAAGAGAACCACCAAATTGCCACCACCACCACAATTACCACCACCACTAGCAGTAGCAAAAAAAATCGACGCCTTCACAGTGGCATTTCCAGCGATGGAATATTTGCACAACATGCCGCTCAACCCCTACTACTTCACCAACCTGACGAGGAAGGTGATGGAGGTACAACTTCTGGTGAATCGCCTGACTTGGGTATTGGATCAGACTATCCCTTTTCCAGCTTGGAAAGAGGGACCCGCACACTGCGCTCACTCGTTCACACTGCTCAAGATCTCCCACCACCTCCGTTGTGCTCCGAACCTAGTAAGTTAAATGTTGTATATTGTCTTCATTTAATATTCTCTCCTCAGACCATAACTAAAAAGGAACTGATTCATATAAAACTCTTCATTAGTGTATATGTTGCTTGACTCAAATACTCAATGTCCAGTTTGTCACAGAATTTTGTTCCATAAGTTTTTCTCTACAGCAGATCACTATTAGGATGAATTTGCCAGTGGCATAGAACTAAACAAAATCAAATTTAGAAATGTTAAACACTGGTATATTAGTTATTTATGTGCAAACATGGATGATATCTATAAATAAATATTTGGTTTAAAAATATTGAGTGTCAGGTCTGAGAAAATAGTGAACACCAAATTTTCATAAAGCTAATTATGAGGGACAAAGGCAGGCACTGATGTGTGTGTGTACTATCAGTAACCTTGAACACAAAGAAAGTTCAGAAGGTTTGCAACTAGATTAGTACCAGAATTGTGAGTCCTGAGCTATAAGGACAGATTGAGAATTGACCTTCAAAACCTTAGAGGAGAGAAGAAACAGAGAGGATATGATTAACTACATACAAGGTTTTGAGGGAAATAGATAAAGTGACAAAGTGAGCCAATTTAACTTAAAAAGAAGTAGGACCAAGACATCAGTGGAAGCCGACACCCAGTGAGTCGCAGAGATGGGAGAAGGTTCTTGTTCTCTGTATGGATGGTTGGCAAATGTTTTCTGTATGGATGGTTGGTAAGTGTTCTTTCTCTGTATGGATGATTGGCAAGTGTTCTCTGTATAGATGGTTGGCAAGAGGAGGTTATTGAACCCAATTTCATCCACAACTTTAAAGAAAAAATATGATGGAAATGTAAATTGAGAGAAGGTATAATTGACTAGGGTGCAGGGCATTGAGTGCTAGGTCTCACTTCCCCGTATTCACTGATGGGTAAGCCCTGATATGTAAGCACACAAGATGAACAGTTCTTGATCATTATTATTTGACTTCAGTAATTGATGTGGAATATTATGCTCCTGAGCTTAAAGCATTCATCTATGATAATCCAGTCAGGAGGCAATCTAACACTGGATTATATGTCAGTAAATATTGCAACATATGGAAGATATGTTGCAATACAAGGGAAGGTTAGTATAAAACAGTGCAGATATATAGTACAGTACTGTAAATGTGGTTGTAACTTCACCCACCAACATAATTGTTAATATCTCAATTTCACTGTGACAAATTTTAATTACTTTATTTTTTTTTAATTCATACCATAGTTTTCCAGAAGTTATTTAAATATTTGTTATTCCACTTACCGAAAGAAAAACCCTGCCTGTGGCCGAGGACAAGTGACCTTACCCTGCTTCTGATTTCAAATCTGACCATTATAAGTTTATTTTCTTTTTTAACGGAGTGTATTGGAGATGGAGAGCCTTACTGTCAAAGTACTGTAGTTCTGAATATGTTACTAACAGCTTTAGTGTACTTAAAACACCAATTGATTGTCAAGTATTATCAAGTAAATAAGATTGTCATTGTTTACGTGTGTCTAGCAGGGTACATATAAAGGTACCTGTTGATCATAAACGAATTCACATTAAATGTGCTTTAGAACATGTCTGTGTGTAAGTGTCTTACATAGTGTAGCTCCCTTCCTGAAGCTACTGACCCCCTTGACACTAGCTCTTGCCACTCCAGGACCATTCCTCGGTTAGTCTTCCATTTCTCCACGATTTTTGTTCTGGTGACATTATATGAAGTTTCAGTTTTTTGTAAGACATACAAATAATGTATAGCAACTTGAATTAATTATGGTTATAGATTTCTTCACGTGTAGTAAACTTGATTAAAGATGCACCGAACATGGTCTTGGGTAGAGAAAGCTCTGTTGTAGCTATAGTTTAAGATTTTAGCTTCCTTTACCCACCATAAACTCCCCAGCTGATGGTTCTTTGTTTCACTGTGTGGCTGCAGATCTCCAGCAGTTGCTGAGTGAGTACCCAATATGTATGGCCGGCCTTGTCTAGTACCTGGGGTGCAATGGCTTCTCCAATATGGTTTTCAAATATTTATTGTCCAGAACATGAAACTTGCAAGCTTTTGACATTTTTGCACATTTCATAAAATGAATACAGTACTGTAATATTAATACTCTTAAAAATGGTATAAATATTCATTCTTATTGCCTTCCTCAGCAAAGCAGGTTCTGTGGGGAAGGGGAATATTGCACCTTATTTTGCTTAATTTGATGTTAAATTAAATAACAAAATATATTTAAAAAATAAAGCTCTTAATCTCATTTGATAGAAAATGCAAATACTGTATATCAAATTTGGATTTGGAAAATTGTTTTTTGATTAGCTATACAATACAGTACTGCCATAAGCAGTGGATAAGAAAAGGACTACTGTATTTGAGAAAATCCATAGGAGCCTTGATGAAGATTCGAACCTGTGCAGTGGGTAGTCAGTCCCATGCACATCCGTAGGAATCGTGACAAGGTTCGTATCCTCATCACGGCTCCTACGGATTTTCTCATTGATAAATCACGTTAGTGTGGTTGCTCTCTGTACTATTTGAGATTATTTGTTTAGAAATGTTAACACTAGAACATCCGGCATCACGTCTGTACTTAGAACTGCCACTCTTCAGGGTCATTTTTGATCCATTGAAATTCTGGCCCTTTTTTAATATTTTTGAAATTCATGTTTAATGCTTGCTAAAATTCAGTTGTTTATTGAGGAGAAAAAAATAATGTTCTGGTTTATAAGTGTATTGATGCCATGTGGATATTCCCATTACCTGATGCCTGTTTGGGTTGTGTAACCTTGCATGCTGTTTGAATACTGTACTGCAGTGGCATGTTTGAAGGAGCATTATTCTCAAGCATTGAAGGAGGAGAGTAGACAAATGATGTCACCTGTGTTTGGAGATTTCACTTGGGGTTTATGATTAGTTTTGTAACGTCTTGCATATCTGCATGCTGAGCACTACCTGAAGCAGATTACTAAGAGCTGAAGTCATTGAAGACAATTACTCTTACTGACAACAATATCTGGGTTTAGAGACATTTGTTTATAAACCTCTACTAATCCTCTTTTCTTATTTCTAACTTGTATGCCTTTTATTTTTTGAATTGAAAATTGGAAATATTGATCTTGCTCTATAGGTAAATAAAATTGAATGATGTGTGTTAGCCTACAGTACAAGAGAGTGGGTTAAGTGGAAGTATGATGTATTTAAAGTTTGAATATTTGATTTGGTTTATATTTCCACATCATACTTCAGTGTTAAATACTTGGCAGCCAAGCTTTTTGTATAATTGTGTGCACTTGCATGATTTATTGTTTGAGTTCTTGTACTTTTTACACATTTAAAAGAATGTTTTGCAATACAAAAAAAAATAAGATTTCTCTAGATAGTCATATATAATTAACACAGAACTTATCTTACATTAATAAAATTATGATATGCTAAACAGAGTAGACACCTTCAGATAAAAACCTTATCTACATAGTAGACACCTTCAGATAAAGCCAAACGTCTAAACACCCTGGCTTCCTGTCCCTCGACACAATGAAATTAAAAAATATACTGTATATCGATAATCTTTTAATATGACAAGTGATTAAACAAGCTCACAAGTCACTATACAAGGCACTTTACATCAATGGTGAGTCACACAGTTACTAATCTTGCTCCACACCCACCCAACTGGGCGGCAGCTTTACAGTCACGTGCTCCACACCCACCCAACTGGGCGGCAGCTTTACAGTCATGTGCTCCACACCCACCCAACTGGGCAGCAGCTTTACAGTCATTTGCTCCACTCCCACCCAACTGGGTGGCACCTTTTCAGTCATTTGCTCCACACCCACCCAACTGGGCAGCACTTTTTCAGTCATGTGCAGCCTACACCTGCTATAAGCAAATTTTGGATACTTTGCCAAGATTCCTGGCAGTATATCATTATGAATGAAGTACTTACACATTTCTTAGACCCCATAAGATCTTGTCTTCTGCATTTTAACATCTTCATCTTAGTAAATTGTCCCCAAAAGTGCCAATTTATGTCTAGAAATTATTTTTCTTGCATGAAGATGCCAGTTTTCTTTCCTCTTTCTCAGTTTTAATTCATCAGCTAGTCTTTTCTTTCTTGTATTCATCCATATTAGATATCCCAGGTAAGTATACTGCACTTTTTTTTCACCCACTTCTTTGTTTTCTTGGTATTTGTGCATATTTGTTGATTGCCTTGCCATATCAGCATAAATCTTCAACACTAATGTATGATGCTACTAAGAAAGTACCTATTGTTACTGTGTAATGTAGCTCCTACCTAGAATAGTTTAGAGCCATTTTGACACAATGTCTGAGAAGACCTCGAGTGACCTATAAAACAAGCCAACGCCTTGCAAAACATACATTACGCATGCCCTAATACTATGGTATACTCCAAGTTGCAATTGCTACCTTAGAAAGTTTTGCATTAGTCATGTATGCTCTGGAAGCTACTTTGATTCATAACCTCAAGAACAATTATAACATCCCTAGAATGTCAGAAAAGGTACAAGTACCAGATACAACTGCTTGGTGGTGGGGCCCTGTAGCTACATCTGTCTTTGTTTATTCAGTTAATTTAGTACGTGATTCTTCCCCCCTAGTGTTCATTACATCACCTTTAATCATTACATTTCCTGTACTCGATACAGCCTATTTACTCATTTAGCCATACTGTTTATATAGTAAAGATATTTTATCTCAGGGATACTTTTCTCCATGACATAAAACAGTGTCTAGTATTCCATTTTTTTTATTTATATCTATCCTGCTTGTCAACTTTCTGGGTTTTATCTACCATAGATTTTTATAGCACTACTGTGCTTTCTTCTGGTATGCCTTCTCGTTTTCAATCTGCTAATTTTGTGTGATTCTTTCAGGTCACAGCATTTTAAGTGAGGAGAATCAACAGTTGCGACTGGAGCGGGATAATCTGACATCTAAGTTGGCCTCTACAAAGGAAACATTGAAGAACACAGAAGAGAAGCTATATAAAGCAAATCAGCGCAAGGAAAATGTTGAAAGAGCTATTTGTAAACAACTGTACAAGACACATGATGTGTTAAAGAAAGCAAACACACAGTTGAAGCAAGTAAATACTCTTCCTAAATAAATTTAATAACTGAATTTTATGAGGCTATTTGATATGTGAAATATTCGTTTTCCAGTTTGACATTTATTTTGTATTAAATTGGATCTTAGATGTGAAATAATATACATGTGCTGGCCATTGATAAATTTAGTAGTGCAACAGATGTTGATAACAGTTTCCAGAGAGAGCTCGGTCAAAACAATACATATACTGTACGTAGTGCAAATTACAAGTGTCGGAACTACAAATTTCTACGTGTAATTTGAAATGTACCTTGTGTTGTGTTGTGATGAAATTGTGAAGACAATCTCAAGTGTCTATTGCTCCAAACTATGGCTGTATGACTCTTGCTGTGTACCGTCCTCCATATTATTCTCAACTGTACAGTATACTGGTAAGTGATAAAAGAATACTGTACTCTGTAACATAGCATCAGGTATATTCCTCACTCTGTGATAATTGGAATACCCTAGGCAGGTCTGATACTTGGCTTTATCCATCAGTGTTTGTAAATTTTATTGGACTTTTCAGAAGGATGGCATCATATTGTTAAACATATGTTCATATTGTATATTTGGTGCTGATTTGCAACTATCCATCCTAAAGTATTGTTGGCACGGTGTTGCCAATTATGGTAAGTTAGCACTGTTGTGTGTCTTATGTCAGGTCCCCCCTCCCCCTTCTGTGATTACAATAGCTCATATCAGGTTTCTTTATCAATCTTTAAGGATTATTTAATAATAGAATTGAATATGATTATTGGTTCCAGACTTAGGCATATATTCATCACAAGCACTATTTTCTCCAGACATTCCAGCTGTCAGTAATGCACAACTTTAGTAATGAAGATCATCAGCTAAAGTTATTTGAAGGGCTATCTTCTGTGTTGTAACATTTTTCAATATCTTTGGTCTGGTTAGATTACAAATGTTTATAGTGTGATTTTTATATACAGTACTTAAGATCATAATTATACATTGTAAAGATTTCATTTAACCAATTTGTTATAAGATTACTTTTAATTAAATGCTGGGAAAACTTTCATGAACTGTAAATCAATGACTTAAGTATGATAGTAAACTGGGTTTGATGGTTTTGGTTAAACCGTGACGTTCTTTTCGTGTGGCTGCCGTTTAGGACTCGGCTGTGTGTCCACGAATAAAGCGTCTCTTTCTGTTTGGTACCAGAAACACGAAGTGTACACATAATATCAAGTCCTTTATAAGCAACTGCCTGCGACTTGTGCACAACTACTACTGCCTCTAATCCAGTCTGTTGTATTTTCTTAAAATTGGATTATGATTTACATGTATATTTGTAAGTGCAGTACTATTTATTGTAAGGACACTGAAAATGTTCTTGTGATGAACACAAACCTTTTACATTTGTTGTATTTATATTACCTAACCACTCCACATTGGTTTTAATGATTATCCAATAATTTGTATATTTAGAACACCAGGCATATAGGAACCTTTTAATTCTTAAGTGTGCTTGTATAAAATCGGAAATGTGTATACTGTATATTTTGTACCGAGATGGTTGTCTTCCACATTTTATTATGTACAAAGTAGGTTAAAAGTATGTGTATTTAGTGCACATGGGCCTCAAGTGAACTGATATGTATTATATAGCTGAACTGATATGAAGCTTAAAACATGAAATATTAATAGTTTTTATTTCCTTTATACTAATCATTTATATACTGTATATTGAAATAAGTAACTTGTTACTTTTGCACTGATCTATTCTTAAAAATAAGAAAAAAAGGTAACTAACCCTTCATAAGATTCAAGTTTACAGTTTAAAAGAAAAGGATAAACATTAAAATATAAAATGCCAGACCCAGGTATCAGATACACAAGGTATCTGCAAGGAACAAGAGGAGTGGCTGTGGTGTTTACCTTGAGCAAAAGAAATCCACGTGTAACATACATGCTGTACTGTATGACAAACCAACTTAAACTTGGGAGTTGGCTGTCATGAAGGAACATTACAGAAATGGCGTTGACATCAGGAGCTTAGGTCCGGGATATAAATGTAAAATCAAGTGGAGAGTCCGGCTCATTTATAAGATTGGAGTAGCAGTCTAGTTCTCCTCCCATCCATCCAATCTTATACTGCGCCATCAACTGAAACGAGAGAATTACAAAATTAAAGTCTTACAAAATTAAATTTTGTCAAGATAACCATTTTAGCAAATTCATAATTTCTACAAATATTCTCATATTGTATGATAATCCATTTTCTTGAATCACCACCTCTGGTATAGTCTGCCATATGTGTAATGCTGCGG
Organism: Procambarus clarkii; assembly: GCF_040958095.1. Classification (NCBI taxonomy): domain Eukaryota; kingdom Metazoa; phylum Arthropoda; class Malacostraca; order Decapoda; family Cambaridae; genus Procambarus; species Procambarus clarkii. Next base: position 25,650,720 of record NC_091167.1, read on the forward strand.
ATAAACAGCAGCTTGCAGAGGTTACCACAATATTCCTGCCTTAGACAAGCAGATGGTGTCATGGAATTCACAGTTTCAAGAGCAAGAACTACTGAGTACTGGAATGTCAAGAGGTATAAATACAACAATTACAATAGCTATGAGATCTTGCTTTGTGCAGTGAAACTGTAAGTACTCATCACATCAATTTTTGTTTGTCTTGAAATATGATGGCCAAGAGATATATCTCTGGAACAGCTTCATTCAAAGCATATTTATTAATTTATTTCAATTGTTTAAAAAAAAATTCTAGTATATAATTAACTTATGAAATGAGAATACTAATGTGTGGTAAAAAAAAATTAACAAAAAAGATGTAAGCATTAGCAACTTCAATGATATAAAGAAAAGATAAAAATGAACAACTTGACTGTATTACCTGTAAGACTACTGTATAGAGATTCTGCTCTGCCATTCTTCTACCAATACATGCTCGTGGACCATGACCAAAAGGTAGCACAAGGAAGGGATTTACATTTTCTTTTTCCAACCAGCGTTCAGGCAGAAATTTGTCTGGTTCAGGAAAATACTCTGGTAGCCGACAAGAAACTTGGTTTTGTGTCACAATCACTGTCTGTAGAAAAAAACTCGGTATTAATACAGTACAGTACTGTACTGTAGTTTTGTTGAATATCTGTAATACTTGTGTTTCCCTGGAAGCTCTCCCTCAGATATTTCAACTGCTTTCAAATGTTAAACACGTTTAAAGAAGATTGAAAATTTATGTCCTGATTTGTCTATTTGGTGACCATCTGTCACTTTCTTGCATTAAACAATGCAATATGTATACTACTGTATTGTAGATTTTCTCCGCTGTATATGGAGGAAATATGATAAAGCTCAGCAATCAGATACACAATCAAAACCATAAACTATAAACCCTTGATAGAGTGCATATCCCATATTTAAATTCTTACAAGTGTTTATTATATGAAAGCTGTATACAGAATCTCATGTCTAGTCTATATCTTTAAAAGTATAGAGTTCAGCAATACTAATCTTGGCAAATGTTTTTAAGAGTACCACAATAAAACTCATGCACTACACAAGAAACAATTACTTTTTACAAAATAATATAATCATTTCAATATATATGAACACTTTGGGCAACTTTTTAATGCACCTGATGCATGTGTTTATGTAGCATGTGTGTAAATAGGAACCCCAGGAGTTAGGCAACTGTTGTGGGGTTGCATCTGTTATTGCCCTAGGGAAACCTTAATAAGACTCACAAGTTTCCTGTACCCAACAGTGGGTAACTAAGTCTTTAGATTTAAAAGCCATATTCACAAAAATGTAGTTGATAATTATTAAAAGTATTAACAGGGCTTACATTTTTTGGAATTCTGTATCCTCTAATGATAACATCATCTTGGGTTATCCGTCCCACACCAATGGACACCGGCCGAAGCCTATAAGTTTCCTTCAAAACAGCCTTCAGGTACCGTGCTTCTGCCAGCACTCGTACTGTAACCTTTGCCAAGAGCCGGGAAGAACATAAGTTAGACGTGTGTGAGTAATACAACTGGCATTATATATCGGTAAATTCAATGGTATTGTGTTATACTCACATTACAAAAAGATACTAAAAATCAGGACATTATGTAATACAGTACCACAATTCAACCTTTCATTCATGCAGTAAAGTCAACAACAGCTATTTTCAGTAGCCAATTAGGATGGCACAATAGCAAAGTATCCTTACACTATATTATGCAGGGTCAACAGTTGATGCCTGATGGTGTAATATCTCAACTCCTTGTCCTCATATCCTCTCCAAGTGCTATACAGTGTAGTCGTAATGGCTTAGTGTTTACTCCTGAGAACTAATTTACCTTATTATAGTTGTATTAAACTTTCACAGCCTAGGTGTAGTAGGGTCTATTTGTTGCAATTAGTGCATTAACTCTTGCTTGCACAACATCGTGGTATTGGTTATACACTGCACCTTTCTCAATGACTCTCCAGCACAAAGGAAAATGTCATGCATTCCAGGAGGGTTCCTTCTCCAAAGAACAAAGTGGCACTCTACCTACACAATACCATCATGCTTGGTCAGACACTGAGCCACGGGGGGCATTGATACTCTGAATCACCAACAGGTAAGCACTAGGAGCGCTAGTCCTTCTCCTTTCCCATGGCAATCCATATGATGGGCACAGTATCCTGAGACAGTGGAGGGCAAGGAGGAATAAAGCCAGGTCTCAGGTCTCCCAGTCACCACCAAAGTGGAGAAGTGTCAGCCAGCAATTAATAGTACAGTAATCATGCGACTTCAGCAAGTGCAGGTGCACATTCCAGAAACATCATAGTACATGTGTTGGAGCAAGACTTTAGGGGGGCTGGCAAACATCAGCATGATCATCTTTGTGGTAGTGATGTACTTATGGATGTGGGACACCACTTTTGAGATCAGAGTTTGAGCCACAGTGGATGTGCAGGACCCACATAAGTTCATTATCTAACCCCCAGGTCTACAGGGCCAATTCAGCCATACATGGCAGCCAATTCCTCAGAACAGCAGAGTGCCTTTCAATAGCTGACTGGCCAGAGGCACATATTATCACATACTGTATATGTAAATACTTTATCCATGTACTTCAAATTTAAATAATTGCCAAAATAACTTAAACACCTAACCTACCCTAATTTAAGCATAACTATACAAAATTTCTAATATATAATAATAATACTTTATATATGAGAAAATGACTATTTTGAATACACAGTACTGTACATTAAAACTAATGAATGTGTCTTTGGGATCAGACATTGCATGGACAAACATAACCTGAAGATAGAATAACTGCCAGACCCAGCAAGCAGTGTAACTCACCTCACCACCAGACCCAGCAAGCAGTGTTACTCACCTCATCACCAGACTCAGTAAGCAGTGTTTCTCACCTCACCACCAGATCCAGCAAGCAGTGTTACTCACCTCACCACCAGATCCAGCAAGCAGTGTTACTCACCTCACCACCAGACCCAGCAAGCAGTGTTACTCACTTTATCACCAGACTCAGTAAGCAGTGTTTCTCACCTCACCACCAGATCCAGCAAGCAGTGTTACTCACCTCACCACCAGATCCAGCAAGCAGTGTTACTCACCTCACCACCAGACCCAGCAAGCAGTGTTACTCACCTCATCACCAGACTCAGTAAGCAGTGTTTCTCACCTCACCACCAGATCCAGCAAGCAGTGTTACTCACCTCACCACCAGATCCAGCAAGCAGTGTTACTCACCTCACCACCAGACTCAGTAAGCAGTGTTTCTCACCTCACCACCAGATCCAGCAAGCAGTGTTACTCACCTCACCACCAGATCCAGCAAGCAGTGTTACTCACCTCACCACCAGACCCAGCAAGCAGTGTTACTCACCTCACCACCAGACCCAGCAAGCAGTGTTACTCACCTCACCACCAGATCCAGCAAGCAGTGTTACTCACCTCACCACCAGACCCAGCAAGCAGTGTTACTCACCTCACCACCAGACCCAGCAAGCAGTGTTACTCACCTCACCACCAGACCCAGCAAGCAGTGTTACTCACCTCACCACCAGATCCAGCAAGCAGTGTTACTCACCTCACCACCAGACCCAGCAAGCAGTGTTACTCACCTCACCACCAGACCCAGCAAGCAGTGTCCTAGCCTCAGTTGCCAGCAGCTCCTGTTTGTCCGGGTTTGTGGCCAGGTTGTGCAACACATACGATAGAGTGAAAGCAGCCTGGAATATAATTTTGAGCATCAAGTCTAAATACTGTACGCTGTAATAGTTTCCAGTTATATTTTTATGTTATGGAAGTTTATTGGAAAAAATACAACACATAGAAATGCTTACTGTATCGATCCCAGCCAGTAAGGTATCACAGATGATGCCTACAATGTCCTTTTTATCCAGACCACTTTCCAAGAGAAAATATTCAAGCACAGAGAGGGGCTCCTGGGCCTCCTTACTGCTGGTCTTCTCACTCTTGGCTGGATGCCCCTTCAGTTCCTTTTCCTTAGCTTCAATATATTTTATTGCAATTCTGTAAAAGGAAGATATAGAGCAGTAGATAATATTAGCATGGCAGCTTTTCCTAGATGCCATGTCAACACACTATATCCCATTCAGTACTGTGTTAACCATAGCATTTGACTTGCTTCAGATTTAGGTGGATATATGCAACCTGCAAATTAGTTAAAATTTCCACTAATCTTGATAAAAAAAAATTGTGAGTTAATGCTGCAGTAATGGGCATAAGTTGGGTAGTTCACCTGTATATGGTATCCTGTCCCTGAACCAGTTGTCTATAGAGTGGTGTGTTGAAGTACCGCCACAGCTGGAGACCATTGTCAGTGCCGATGATGCTGGAATTGGAGATGTGGGCTGCGTGCATCAGATCCTTGGCTTCCTGATTGATGCTGTGTAAGGATGACCTGTTGATAGCTCCCAGGCGTACATCAAGAGCAGCCACCATGGTCACTTATCAAGAAGGTAGTTTGTAATTAATTTACTTAAATCATTTTACCATAAATAAAATAGGAATACAGTAGGAATAGGAATACTTATGCAAAGCTTGACCCCAAATTGAGGAAAAGGGGCTTTGCACCATATCATTAGTCTATGTACTTCTGTTTTGACACTATATTCCTCTCATCCCAGGCACAGTACTGTCCTCAAGATATATAAACTTTCTTCTCTACTTAGAAGTAATTGAAACCTGGTAAAATATTTATGGAGTTCCTCCACAAAACATGTTACAATATTGCAAACTTATCTCATGTAAAGTAAAGGTGCTGATCATGTTACATATAGTGATCATGTCATGGGCATTGACTATGGCACATGTGTTGATCATGTCACGTGTTGATAATGTCATGTGTGTTGATCATGTCACATATGTTGATCATGTCACAGGTGTTGATCATGTCACAGGTGTTGATCATGTCACATGTGTTGATCATGTCACAGGTGTTGATCATGTCACAGGTGTTGATCATGTCACATGTGTTGATCATGTCACATGTGTTGATCATGTCACATATGTTGATCATGTCACAGTTGGTGATTATATCACTGAACCTGTGATCTAATCACATTTCCTGTGCGTTTTATCTACGCACAGTGCGTAAATAACATGATGGTGGCGTCTTATTTACAACAAAACGCATTACAAGTATTTTCAAACCCTATCAAAAATATCCCTGAAACATAAATGAATCTAAGTTATAATAAAATTAGATTCGTATGTTAACCCAATTCACCTGTGAAAGTGTGACATTATCTTACTTACATTCAAGAAAGAGTCGACGCTCAACCTCCAGAAAATTCGATATATGGCCAGTTTTGGGGCAGCGAATATTATCAAGAAGATCCACAAAGTCACACGACACCTATGGAATCATTATAATTTACAATTAGCGATCCCTGGCTAATTTGGCTTATTTGATTAGGAACTAATAAACCAAATAAACCGGGAAGCCGGATTCTTATTTCAGTCTACCTAAAGATATAATGAACTTTTAAAGGATTATATGGGATGGAAAATAGCAATGAGAAGTAAGGAATTATCAGAATTATAATAGCCTTACGACAATATAATAGCACTTGGAAGGGGTCATGATAAGAATTCGGGATGGGACGGGGGGAAGGAATGGTGCCCAACCACATGGACGGTCGGGGATTGAACGCCGACCTGCATGAAGCGAGGCCGTCGCTCCACCGTCTATGAGAAGTAATGGTGAATGAGGTGTGGGCGAGGACACTTACCGTGTTGACCTGAGGCAGGCGGCGAGCCACACTCTGCACGCGGCTCAACACCACCTGGGCCCGACGCCGGATCAACCACCACTTCTCACCATTCCTAGGAAATACGATTTACGTTTACTTCATTGTACTGAAGGTCAGTAATTCTAGATTAGTCAGTGTTGTAGGCGAGTACTCATATAGGCAGCGTTGACCTAATATTAGTTAGGTATCACATGGACAGTTCCACAATGGTAGGTCAATAAGTACTTGAATTGAGAGTAATACACTCACCATAGGTAAATGATCACATGGGTCGTAATTCCACCTCTAAAGGCCAGTACTTTCATGTACCAGTACTTTCCAGTACCAGTACTTAAGTACTGGTAAGTAAGTTTAAGTACCAGTACTTTCATGAAAAATAGCCCTGAATTCAGCCCGTCCTCTCGAGTTGTTACAATGCACAGTAAATAATGTTCTAAATTACCTGGGTACTTCTACCCTCCGTTTGTTCTGCATTATATGTAAGGTCTGACCGTTGTTCTTCACTATATGTCCCGCCCTGCCTATGTAAGGCCTGACCGTTGTTCTTCACTATATGTCCCGCCCTGCCTATGTAAGGCCTGACCGTTGTTCTTCACTATATGTCCCGCCCTGCCTATGTAAGGCCTGACCGTTGTTCTTCACTATATATGTCCCGCCCTGCCTATGTAAGGCCTGACCGTTGTTCTTCACTATATGTCCCGCCCTGCCTATGTAAGGCCTGACCGTTGTTCTTCACTATATGTCCCGCCCTGTCTATGCAAGGGTTGTCCGTTATCTTACATGATGTCTCCTCCGGCTTGGCGCCTTCTTTTGATAATTACTTACATAATATGTTCGGTCGGCCTGTACAAGGTCTGTCCGCTATCCTACACAGTACGTCTATCTCCAGCCCTGTCTGTTCAAGGTCTGACTCTTGTTCTACGTTGTCAATAGTACTGCAGATGAATAATAACAGACATAGACCCGGAACACAGTAGCAGAGAGAGGAGTGATGTGGGGCGAGTACTCACGTGGGCAACAATCCCCCAGTATTGTACATGTGTGGACGGTCGAGCCGGTACTTCTCCAGTGCGAGGTGCGACCGTCTCATGGGGTAGCGGCCCTCGGTGGCGTACATGACTTCGATGTCTCGCGGGTCAAAGAGCAGGAGGAGGGTCACACCGGCCACCAGTCGCTCCCGCACCAGGGGCCCGAATTGCTGCAGCTTCCGAAGGCCAGTGTGGTGCAGGCGCTTGAAGGAATACTGACCTGAGGTAAAGCGCTCGGCTGGTATTCATTTCCCTCTCTAAGTTCAGCTATATAATTTATTATACATTTATGTAAAATTCCAGGCATGAATATTGTCAGTAGACTATACCAGGTGTCCATAACACCATGTAGACTATATACCAGGTGTCCATAACACCAGGTAGACTATGCCAGGTGTCCATAACACCAGGTAGACCAGGTAGACTAGGTGTCCATGCCACCAGGGGACAACAACTTACCGACAAATGGCAAATAGTGGTATAAAGTCCCCACCACTGGCAGGGAGACGGGTCCGGGAATGTCCTCAAAGGGCCGCACATCTTGGTGGCGAGGGGGAGACCCGCCTTCCCTCGCCCCCGCCTGCTGCGAGCCTGGCAGGGTGCAGGAGGCCGCACTCCCCACCCTGTAGCACCGTCTGGGTGTTCCCAATCTTGAACACCCCGCCACACAACCTCTCAACCCTCTACCGCCAGAAGTCACCATTGTGAGTTGCATCTTGACTGAAACTTTTGTTCAGTGTTGGTATCAACATTTACAAGGAATAATTGTCTATAGTATCATTATACGAACAATTGTATTGACGAGTCTTTAGCAAGGCTAGGCACTGATATATGGAGAGTTAGGTTTGTCTTGTAAGAGGTTCACAGTGACCAGTCAGACGGGACGTCTACCACTGAGAGAGGCTGAGAGGGTGTAGTGAGGGAGGACACCCATGGCCTTGAACTCCGCCCGCGGCCTCCAGCTGGGGCCTGTGGTTAAATCGTAGACAATATGGTTTAATAGCTCGTTTTCTGATTGTTAAAACCGTATATATATATATATATGTTTATTTTTTGTATAAAATCAGATATGTAACTGTATAACCTTGCATAATAAAGTGTACATCATAATAAATAAAAAAAAAAAAAAAGGGGGTGGTAGGAGAAGTGAACACTCTTTCGTATTCAGAGTTAAATGTCAAGTTTTTCCCTGAGTGCTCTGTGTTCCCTTCTCTGAGGCTGTGGGTCCCTATAAATGCACCAGTGGTGGTACCCCCCTATATATATATATATATATATATATATATATATATATATATATATATATATATATATATATATATATATATATATATATATATATATATATATATATTTATATATATATATATATATATATATGTCGTACCTAGTAGCCAGAACTCACTTTTTGGCCTACTATTCAAGGCCCGATTTGCCTAATAAGCCAAGTTTTCCTGAATTAATATATTTTTTCTAATTTTTTTCTTATGAAATGATAAAGCTACCCATTTCATTATGTATGAGGTCAATTTTTTTTATTGGAGTTAAAATTAACGTAGATATATGACCGAACCTAACCAACCCTACCTAACCTAACCTAACCTATCTTTATAGGTTAGGTTTGGTTAGGTAGCCGAAAAAGTTAGGTTAGGTTAGGTTAGGTAGGTTAGGTAGTCGAAAAACAATTAATTCATGAAAACTTGGCTTATTAGGCAAATTGGGCCTTGCATAGTAGGCTGAGAAGTGAGTTCTGGCTACTAGGTACGACATATATATATATATATATATATATATATATATATATATATATATATATATATATATATATATATATATATATATACACATATATACATATATATATATATATATATATATATATATATATATATATATATATATATATATACATATATACATATATATATATATATATATATATATATATGTCGTACCTAATAGCCAGAACGCACTTCTCAGCCTACTATTCAAGGCCCGATTTGCCTAATAAGCCAAGTTTTCATGAATTAATGTTTTTTCGTCTACCTAACCTACCTAACCTAACCTAACCTAGCTTTTTTTGGCTACCTAACCTAACCTTACCTATAAATATAGGTTAGGTTAGGTTAGGTAGGGTTGGTTAGGTTCGGTCATATATCTACGTTAATTTTAACTCCAATAAAACAAAATTGACCTCATACATAATGAAATGGGTAGCTTTATCATTTCATAAGAAAAAAATTAGAAAAAATATATTAATTCAGGAAAACTTGGCTTATAAGGCAAATCGGGCCTTGAATACTAGGCCAAAAAGTGAGTTCTGGCTACTAGGTACGACATATATATATATATATATATACATATATATGTATATATGTATATATATATATATATATATATATATATATATATATATATATACTATAATTTTATATATGTATATATATATATATTATTAGGAATGATTAATTATTCATACATAATCATTCATATACAAAATCATATACATAATCATTCCATAATTAGGAATGTCAAGTTTTTCCCTGAGTGCTCTGTGTTCCCTTCTCTGAGGCTGTGGGTCCCTATAATTACACCAGTGGTGGTACCCCCCTATATATATATATATATATATATATATATATATATATATATATATATATATATATATATATATATATATATATATATATATATATATATATATCGTTAGGTTAGGATGTGTGAACTTAGGTTAGGCTCGGTTGGATTTGGTTAGGTTTCGACGTTCTCGACTCATAATTAGGAATTCTGGATTCGAATCCCGAGCGGCACAGAAGTAGTTGGGTGCGTTTGCTATCACCTAATGTATCTGTTTACTTAGCAGTAAATAGGTCAGCCACTCTTAAGGTTTTCCAACGTCAAAAAAGATCATATTAAAGTGTCGTCTCTTAATTTATCAGAGGACCCAAAACAGAAAACGGAGACAGTACGTCACTTTTGCGAGGCGCTTTCATTTTCTAGTACGACAATTTTTGGCCTTATGTAACGCATTCGATTGAAATGCGACGTTCTTTGTAAGAGGACGGGTTGAATAGGTACCTGGGAGTTAGCCAACCGTTGTGAGGTTGCCTCCTGGGGAAGGTCAGTAGTTCGACCTTGGTAAGGGGGGAAGGGGGACGTTGATATAAGCCTAACATGTATATATACACTGGCTGCCTGTCCCTTCACAACATGAATTATTATTATAAATCTTAAAATCCGTTAGCGAAATGATTCCGATATGATGTATCCCTCCGGCTAGGCTGTGACAACAAGAAAGTCTTACCATGCTGGCAACGACAGGAAAGTCTTATAGAATTACTTAAGTCTTCTGAGCACATTTACAACATCCAGCATAATATTTCTTCTAGAACCTTACATTATCAACTATACCAGCACACTCGATCATCTGGTGTCATTGCCTTAGATCTTTCTAGTTATCCAGTTTGGATGAACTTTTTGGACTCCATTTAATTGTCGCTTCCCGGAGCTATCCATCGTTTATAAATATAGAAAAACTGTTTAGAATTCTTCAAGTTTTTAGAAATGTCATCTTATGTTCCAGCATTATGTTCATCCTTCTTCACATTTTATATTATTCATTTTAGATTAATTAATTTTTAATGATAAAAATAGTTTGATTACCTTTCCGTTTCTGTTCGTAAATAACTTATTTTTCCTAACGTGCCTTCTCATCCATCCTTATTGCTGTATAATCATTGCAATTTTTTGTAAATATCTTGGTTTATCTTGCCTTTTCTAAGTGATCTCATCGTTTCCGCTCCTTATAGCATAGGCTGCTTGTATACATTTCATAGATACCCTTTCATTTTGTTTATTGAAAATTCCCTCCTTTAATAAAATGTGTGCGCGTGTGTGCACACGCACGAAAGGTGACCTCTAAGTGTTAAAAATAGACGCTCACCGTCCAGTGAGATTGAGCAATGGCGGGCTCTGTCTTCCCTCTTCACCCCCGGCAGGTGATGTGCAGCATGGCTGGTGTCTTCAAAATAAATAAATGTTTATTCGGGTAAAGTACATACATACAAGAGGTTATACAAAAATTGATAGATTTATAGATAGAGCCAGTACATACAATTGCTTGGAGCGGGCAGCTCCAAGCAACAGCCTGGTGGACCAAACTCTTACAAGTCAAGTCAGGCCCCGGGCCAGGCTTGGGGAGTAGAAGAACTCCCAGAACCCCATCAACCAGGTATCAACCAGGTATACAATGCCTAAAGCCACTATTACGCAAAGCGTTTCGGGCAGGAAAAACTTTAAAGACTAAAACTTACTACTAATTGAGATTAAAGTATATTCAGACTCTGCTCAGTTTATTATTAATGTTATAACACCTGCAAATCTTGCATAGTGTACACATTTCATTTCTAGTAGATAAAATAAATACATGTATAATGAAATTATAAGTTGTATATCCTGTCTGTATCACTATACATGTTAACAGCACATTAGATATTTTATCCTGTAAAATTCTGTCTTGATGATCATGTAATCGAGTTACTTAAATGACTTAGCTACAATTTGTAGTCATATTGCAGTGCTGAAACTAGTTGAATATTTTGGGCTCCATATAAACGGTGTAGGAATTTTGCAGCAATAAGGTCTCTCTTGATTCTGGGGCTCCCAAAACTTAGATGACGCAACCTTTTGGGGTCAACCCGGGCACCACCGGGTCGTTTAAACAAATGATTAAAACTCTATGGACTCACGGTCGAACATTTCATATCCTCAGACTTTATTATAGGGAGCCGACCTCACTATGACCGTCCCATTACACCTACCAGTCACCCTGCAAGTGTAGTGACACCAGACCCCAAGCATCTGACCTCCAGATTCAGAGAATAGTTTAATCTCTGTCATTTGTTTTATACTGCATCTTTAATAAGCAAGACATACAACATGATAGATTCCGATACATAATTGTTTGTGGCATGTTATTGGGTTTGTATCATAATGAACAAGGGTCTTGGTAAGTATAGTAGCTTCTTAAATTATTTATATGGGAGAATCTTCATCGTCTGATTTTACACACTAGAACATTTTGCTCATTAAATATAGTGATGTGTTCTGGTAGATAATAACTTCCTCTAAGAAATAACTTTGATATGTTTTACTGAGAAAGGCCACCATCATCTTCCACAGGAACAAAACCCTCTAGATGTCACGAACTTTCTGATTTCCAGAAAGCTTTTGACACAGTACTCCACAGGAGACTATTGCACCAGCTGGAGTTGCAGGCAGCAGTGAAAGGGAAGGTACTTCATTGGATAGTAGTAGTAGTAGGCATCCATCAGTCTCAGGAGACTATGGAATTGCACTCTGGTGTCGGCCTGGTCTGGAGTGGCCTCACCAGGGCGCAAAGCCAGGGTAGGTTGATTCGGGGGAGAAGCTGTTACCCAGGCAGCAGGTCCCTCCTCTCCACGGCTTCCCTCTTATCATTGGATAAGGGAGTATCTAAGCAACAGAAGACAGCGAGTCACTGTGAGGGGTTAGGTCACAGAGTAGCGAGGCGTCACCAGTGGAGTCCCTCAGGGATGATATACGTAAATGATTTCCCAAAGGTAATAGACTCGTTCCTCTCAATGTTTGCTGATGATGCAAAAATTATGAGGAGAATTAACAAAAAGGAAGATAGCATGAGGCTACTACAAGATGACCTAGACAAACTAAAGGAGTGGTCCAACAAATGGCTACTAAAGTTCAACCCAAGTCAATGTAAGGTAATGATATATATATATATATATTATATATATATATATATATATATATATATATATATATATATATATATATATATATATATATATATATATATGTCGTACCTAGTAGCCAGAACTCACTTCTCAGCCTACTATGCAAGGCCCGATTTGCCTAATAAGCAAAGTTTTCATGAATTAATTGTTTTTCGACTACCTAACCTACCTAACCTAACCTAACCTAACTTTTTCGGCTACTTAACCTAACCTAACCTATAAAGATAGGTTAGGTTAGGTTAGGTAGGGTTGGTTAGGTTCGGTCATATATCTACTTTAATTTTATCTCCAATAAAAAACAATTGACCTCATACATAATGAAATGGGTAGCTTTATCATTTCATAAGAAAAGAATTAGAGAAAATATATTAATTCAGGAAAACTTGGCTTATTAGGCAAATTGGGCCTCACATAGTAGGCTGAGAAGTGAGTTCTGGCTACTAGGTACGACATATATATATATATATATATATATATATATATATATATATATATATATATATATATGTCGTACCTAGTAGCCAGAACGCACTTCTCAGCCTACTATGCAAGGCCCAATTTGCCTAATAAGCCAAGTTTTCATGAATTAATGTTTTTTCGACTACCTAACCTACCTAACCTAACCTAACCTAACTTTTTCTGCTACCTAACCTAACCTAACCTATAAAGATAGGGTAGGTTAGGTTAGGTAGGGTTGGTTAGGTTCGGTCATATATCTACGTTAATTTTAACTCCAATAAAAAAAAATGACCTCATACAAAATTAAATGGGTAGCTTTATCATTTCATAAGAAAAAAATTAGACTAAATATAATAATTCAGGAAAATTTGGCTTATTAGGCAAATCGGGCCTTGCATAGTAGGCCGAGAAGTGCATTCTGGCTACTAGGTACGACATATATATATATATATATATATATATATATATATATATATATATATATATATATATATATATATATATATATATATTGTATAAGATAATAGTCGGGTATTCCCCCGACACAATGAAATATTATTATTTAATTATTTTAACCTTATCGAGATTGATAGGCCTAAAGCCCAACGTCACAAAATAACTGATAAAGTTTGTATTTACGGGTTATATAATACAGTAAAAATGCTCCAGCTTTTATTTTATTTGTTATATTTACTGATGTTAAATCCGAGTAATTTAACTAAAATTATATTATATTTTTATTAGTGTATATATAAATATTAATAACTTTAATGTTCCTACTTCAAAAAGACATAATAATTTGTTTTTAGACTTTATCTTTACTGTATAATACGGTGTTAACCAGCGGGCGGCTGTCACAGGGGTCAAGTTTTACATATTGATTGTGGGGGAGAAGGAGAAATAAGAGAATAATTAAGATATATTCGAGGTAAGTCTACATCATTTACACATCTTTTAAGCAACTTGTGACCTTGTTTAAGGTTTTCCTTTGATGTACGTATCCAGTAGTGAAGTAATGAGGAGCGTAACACAACGTTGCTGTGTGGCCAGCAGAGTTATAATAAACCCTGGCAGATAAGGTAATTGAATAGTGTTGCAATTGTGCCCATTGGGTTTTGATATTGCCTTAAGGCGTGCTTTCCTAAACAGCCCAGATTAATGTAATGCCAGGCACACACGGAGGGTACTGGATAGTGGTCACTTCGTACGCAAGAGCTGCCTGGAACTGGCTGTTAGTGTTGACTATTTATCCTCGACCAGCCTTCCATTTGGTCGTTGGCTGTATACAGTCATATGGCTTAGTTCACTTTTACCCAGCCTAAGGTGTGGCTGGCTACAAATGATGACGGTGCCGAGGTTTCTAAAGTGACAACAACAGTATCAGTACAGTAGACAGTGACAGGTAAGGTAAGGTGGTGCTCCTTCTGTCTGCTCAAACTCGATGTACAATTTGTATTGGATTTTCTTTTGTAATGATGAGCCTGATGAATGATGCACGCCATTGAGGTTGAATATGTACAGTTAGCTTGTATTTTTATTTATTTATTTATATATACAAGAGTTCTTACATTCTTGTACAGCCACTAGCACACATAGCATTTCAGGCAAGTCCTTAATCCTAATATTCTCTGGAATACAACTCCACCCAATTGTTTAACAACCAGGTACTCATTTTACTGTTGGGTAAACAGAGGCTACAGTTAAGGATTGGTGCCTGGTAAATCCTCCCTGGCCAGGATACGAACTCAGGCCAAAGCGCTCCCGAAATGCCAGGCGAGTGCCTTACCACTACGCCACGGGGACTTCAGGTATTGCTTGTACTGTATAGGTATTCCATAGTAGAGATGCAATATTTATGCTTTTCTTGAATATTTTTTGACACATTAGTGTTTGAATCGTCTTCCTAATACAGTACTGTACGCTAAAATTTTAATCCATAGTTTTCACATGTCTTAGATATAGGAACATGGTAATCATCATTCAGTTCCAGATTATTAAATTTATGCATTTGTGCTTAATTAAATTCTTACTAATATATAAGCTTAGAAATGTAACAAAAATTACTTTCAAGACAAAACATATTACAGTGTAATGAAATGAAGAAAAGACAAAAAATAATATGCAGGTTAATTTTGTTTATCTTTCATAATTAAAAATAATATAGGGTAAATTTCTGAGTATAAGTTGCTTTCTACATGCAGGCAATGAATCACAATAACGTGGTTGAAGTATGTTGACCAGACCACACACTAGAAAGTTAAGGGACAACGACGTTTCGGTCCGTCCTGGACCATTCTCAAGTCGATTGTGACTATGTAATGTTTATGGCATCCTATCCTAAAACTTTGCTGTATTTTTGTCACATTCACTTTTCTCCTGAAAGTTGTTCCATTTCCTAATTATTCCATTATTGAAGAAATTACCTGGTTTGATACAAACATTTTCCCAGTTCTGAACCTGGACAATTTTTTGGTTAGCATGTTTTTGCTTTTCAGGTTGTTTAGTCATGCAAACTTAATGCTCATTTCTAGTACTGTATCTCTGCCACCATACTTGTCAGGGGTACTATTTTGCATTACTAGTTGAACTCGTTTGCACGTTCCCTCAGTAACTAAGGAGATACAGTAATTCATCTGTGTAAATGCTATAGGAAATTGCATGTATTTGCTGTAGTACTGCATATCCTAACTTTAAGCTGTATGCATTTTTTGGCTTGCAGGACTGTATACCTACGGGACTGGTATAATAAACATTCAGAAAAAATTAATAAAATTAATTAACATTTTGAATGAAATTGATGAAAGATTTTTTTATTATAGTTTAAACTTTTTTGTCCATTTTGTATAAATTAAACCACCAACAATTACCAATTTAATTAAAGTACAGTACCTCCAAATTTATTTGTAAAGTTATTTATTTTCTAATTTATTGTTATGTACTGTGTACAGCATTGTCATCATGCCGGGGCACAAGCTTGAGCTTCAGGCTTTGTTTTTAAGAGTTAAACAAAATATATTTAGAAATGGGAGAGAAAAAATTGCATTCCAGAATCATTCTTTATTTTATATTATAATTTGTTTATATTTTCTAATACCATATTTGTATGTTCTGTATTTTGTACATGGGTGTTCTTCCAGGGGAAAAAAAATATATACTGTATATATAATATATCTTCATATATTAGCAGAATAATAGCACAATACCATATTACAGCTTAAAGAATTGGGTGCATTGTCATTTATGATATGATACTGTCTATTTCAAAGTTAGTTTTTAATATTTACAATTTAGATAAGAGAGCTATACTAAACCATCATACTGTATTAGTAAATATAATTTTATTTGCAGTTTCATATAAATAAATGTACTGTACAAAGATGGAATGTTATGAATTTTCAGAAAGTTCACATTAAAACAATAAGAATAAATTATTGTTCTTTAGATAGTCACCAGTCTATGAACACTTAAGACATCTATTGACATTCACAATGGGCTATAAGATACTGTAGTTATATTTAGTTTATTGCAAAATGTATGGAATGAATCTGAAAATGAGACATTGTTTTATAAAATGACATGGGACTGGACTCTGTACATACAATACCCATTGGAATATTAACCTAAAACTGACACAGTTTAGGGTTTCATAGTGCACTCACTTATCAGCAACAACTGAGCTAATCAGTAACCATCTGAGAATATCGTAAATGGCGGCAGGGTGTGTCACTACTCTTCTGTGATGTTTCATATTGTTTGTGTGCATTTATTGGAGGGCTTCCTCAGTAATTCTGAGATAAACACTGGTCCAGCCAAGCCTCGGGGAAGTGCACAAGGCCTGTAAGACCAAACCTTGGTTACCAGAAACCAGAACCAGAATCTGGCTCTGTATGAGGCAAAAGGAATGTGGGATTAGGGATTAGCCAAAAATCTATTATGAATATCCACAGAAAGCATAAGTGCATCAAAACAAGCCATTTTCTGAAGAAAATTACTAGTAGGTACTCTTTGGTAATCAAACAAACAATTGTTGCTGCGGTGTAAACCTCCTAAACAATATGCACTTCACCACCACCAGATGGCAACCCAGGTCACTCAGGGTCCTAATCAGATCCCCTCCATCCATCCACACACTCTTTAAGAGCCTGTCACAGCTCTGGGGAAATGGAACCTCTAATTAGACCAGATAAAGGTCAGATCTTCTTTTGCCACATGACCTTAGCTGGGTATCTGCCTCTAGCTCTCATCACTCTGGCTAGGTTTGGCCAGATTCTTCACCTGTGGCACGGACACACTACAATTTGAGTCTGCGGCATCATGCCGCAGACTCAAATTGTTTCGGCATATCTGTAATTTGTGGAGTTCTGCACTCTATCTTCATTTGAATTGCACCCTAATAGTTTATTGCCTTATTGGGTCGTTGATTCACTTCATTCCAGCATCAATTCTGGCTTTTATAGGTTTAGTCCTTATTGAGGTTCACTTTCGATGCATGCCAGCCTTTTACAGTTTCTCTTGCTTCTGTTAGATTTCAATAGTATGGAGAAGTAGATTTGACAGTACAGTACGGAGCAATAGCTTTTGGGAGTTTCTGTACTTTGTTTCACAAGACCGTGTTTATGATCAGAGTTTTGTGATTGCAGTCTACATCCATTAAAAGTATTGTAACAGGAGTTCTGTACAGTCCTCTTTATAATTATACACTAGTCTTATCAACAAAAATAGATTATTGTATATTTGTGAGATCATTTTTTGTTAATTACTAAACTATAGTAGTTGCTTATAATAAATTCTGTGTATATAAAAGAGGCCTCTTATACAGTATTTTTATATGGTATACAAAATAATTTACTTGGAAATAAGAAAAAAAAAAATTGACTGAGAAAATCATTAGAGCAGGATGGGGATCAAACCAGCATCCTGGGTACAACCTAGCACTCGCCTAAATCTACTAGGAGTCTGGAGACACCGGGCTGGTAGCAAGCCCAAATTGGCTGCAATGATTTTCTAATAAATATATCATGTTTATTGTAATTACCTTGTTTATCTGGACAATGAATTCTTTCTTTGAAGACTCTACATGCCGGGATATATAAATTATTCTATGTATAGAGACAGAAATATGTTTTTTTTGTGCCTACTTAGCATTTTAGAGATATAAATGACAGAAGGATCAACATTTATTAAAACGACTATAGCTAATTTTCTAGTTAAAAAATTCATTGTATTGTGGGGCAGTCAGACTGTATATATACATATTAGGCTTGTAGCAAGCTCATTCCCAAGGTTGAACAACTGACCCTTCCCAGGAAGCAACCTTCAACAAGCTGATTGACTCCTGGGTACCTGTTTACTTTTAGATGAATAGAGCATTAGGTGATCAGAAACTCGCCCAACAATTTCTGTCCTGCCCGGGATTCGAACCCAGAATTCCCGACTGTGAGTCAAGAATGAACCTGACTGTCTTACCAGAATAATAATACAATGGAGACTTATTAATAATGTATCATATATACAGTATAGTTAAGTATATCTATTTAATCTAACAAGGATGTTGCTGATAGAATAGTTGGAAGCCGTGTCCTGTGAACCAGCCATCACTGGTGAACTGAACAATGAAGGGCCCATTAGTCCTATCTGAAAAAGAAGGTTTAGTAGTGATGGTATGTTATTGTTGGCATTTAAAGTAATATCATAACATATACGTATGACAAGAATAATTTTGGGGTAGAAATTTGAGGGAAAATATGGAATGGTAGTGCTTCAATATGTGATATTTTGCAGAAACCAACTATGGTTGGGTTGTTAAAGATTCCATTTCATGAAGTCTTGCAGATTGGTAAAGATAGCAAAATGATACTTTCTTCTTTAAGTCAAAAGTGTATGATTTTTAAATACTTACTTGTAGTAAAAGCCAACTCAGTCTGTCGTAGCCTTTATGGAATGACAATTTAAATGACAGTGGGATATTCTTCATTAATACAAAAATTTTTAGTAATAATTTAAAATTGAACGCTATGGTATATTACTTCAGTTACATAACGAAAGTGCATTATCACATGATACTTTTATGACATACTCTGCAGTACAATAGTCACAACTGCTTAAATATGAATACCACCACCAGTACCTGTAATGGGACCATTGTTGGTGGGTTGTGGGTTGGAACCATCATTGAGACGTTCTCCACACAGTCTGTTGCCAGCCATGATCAGGTAATCATTAGGACACTGGATAGGACCAATCCCAGCTTCACCTTTGGGAACTAATGAGGTGGCTACACCTTCTGCAAGGGCCAAGGAGATCAAATAACATTATTTTAGGTGACTCACTGAGTGTGACGGTAAACATTTATTGCATGATATCACATAAGCACTGGAAAAGCTATACAGAATGCATCCTACACAACCTACATTTAACAAGTCAAACAATTAAGTTGTCCTTGCTCTCTTTCCTTGGTATACCATGGACTTCACATTGGGGCCTGTATGAGTATTGTATGCACACAATACTCATAGATGCCACTCTTAACCTAAATTCTATTTTCTATTAATGGGTCAACACGACATGTTCATTCTTCACTGGAATGCTAGTGAAAGCTATGAGGAGACGATGGAGGTATTAAATATGCCAAAACTAGTTGAAAGAAAAAAATGTGATAGGATCACCACATAAGAAATCATTCAGAACATTGTATACCTCATATACCTCAGACTAATACTGGAATATGCAGTTCTAGCAGGGAGTACACATCTAGTCAAACACAAAATGACGTTAGGAAAGTTACATAGGTATGCTACCAGGCTAGTCCCCGAGTTGAGAGGTATGAGATACGAGGAAAGATTACTGGAACTAAACCTCAAGACACTGGAAGACAGAAGTTAGGGGAGACATGATCTCTACCTATAAAATTCTCAGAGGAATTGACAGGGTAGATAGATAAATTGTTTAGCACGGGTGGTATGCGAACTAGGGGACACATGCGGAAATTTAGTATACAAATGAGCCACATGGATGATAGAAAGAAATTTTTTTAGTGTTAAAGTAGTTAACAGATAGAATGAATTAGCCAGTGAAGTGGTGGAGGCAGACCCTATACACAGTTTCAAATGTAGATATGATAGAGCCCGGTAGGCTCAAGACTCTGTACACCAGTCAATGGACAGTTGAGAGGGGTGACCAAAGAGCCAAAGCTTGACCCCCACAAGCACAACTAGGTGAGTACAACTAAGTGAGTACATGCAAATTCATGGCAGGAATAACAAAAAATTATAAGGAAAATGTTTTTAAAAATGCATCAATGAGACCACAAGGTCATAGATTGAAATAATGAAAACATGTGCACCA
Organism: Procambarus clarkii; assembly: GCF_040958095.1. Taxonomy (NCBI): domain Eukaryota; kingdom Metazoa; phylum Arthropoda; class Malacostraca; order Decapoda; family Cambaridae; genus Procambarus; species Procambarus clarkii. Next base: position 25,671,157 of record NC_091167.1, read on the forward strand.
ACAAAATTGACATTATCTTTTGCAAATATATTGGGTTGTGTAGGCCAGAATCATTGGAAACTTAAAAATTTCATATAACAAAAATCATAGGGAAGATAAAACTTAATGAGCTTAGCTCTCGTGATGACCAAACCTAGCTCTCATCCTGTAACTGCACATAGGTAATTAGACTTAGATAATTGCAAGGTACTGTCCATACATGAACATATGTATGGATATATATATATGAATACATGAATACACACACAGTTACTTACTAGAATCAACCTTAAAGTTCACAATCTCAAATTGCTTATCGATTATACTATTTGTTGAAGCCATATTTTTGTAGACGACAGAACAGAACCCAGCTTCCTTTCTGATGCACATGGCATAGTTTAAATTGTTCTGAAAAATAATAGTATGATGTAGTAACAATAAAATTAATTACTAATACAGTAATTATTTTCTGATAGTGCCTATATGAGTTGACTTATAAACTATGTTATTTAGAATACATAATGGGTTATTTTAGTAGCGATCTACAATTCGTGGGGCCCTGAAGCTTGAACTTTTATGGGAGCCCCCCTTTGCAACCAGTAACGAGGTCTCAGTAACTACTGTTATCTTCTTCAATGGGAGCTGTGCCACTATAGATCAACACAAATTAAAAACAAAATTTAACCACTTCATCTCGGATTTTGATTAAATCAGAGATGTAGACCCAAAATTTTTAAGCAATGTGGACTAAAGTCACTTCTGGGGTCCCTCTGGGATTATGGGCTCTGAAGCTTAAGCTTCATTAGATTCATTGTAGATCTGCCCCTTGATTATCGAACATTCGATCACAGAAAATGATTAAAATGATTAACTTGCTTTTAAAAGCTTGTTACAGTATAATTAAATAAAATACTACACATATATTATGTATTTGTTGCATAACAGTAAATTTTGGGATCATGTATATCATCCAGTGTTCCAGTATGCCAATAATATGTATACATAGCTCAGTGTATCTCATCCTTGGGGGGGTCAGAAATTATTTTGAATAATGTAACGGGGCAGGGGAGGGAGGGGGGGGGGGGTTGTCCCCATCCAGTACATCGGTTTTTGTATGACTACCTAAACGATGGTAAGACCACAACTGAATAATTAGTATTGTTCGATCTCCTGGGCAGATACTAACATATTTCTGTCCATCTTCCCCATTTCAGAGATTTTCCTGATTTTGTATAGAGAGAAAAGGTTTGATTTCAAAGCTCTCCCTTTCAGCATGAACTTAACTTCCATCAGGCTCAGCAGTGTCATACTCCATATCTCCATTAATGGTCCACTTTACACTGGTATTGAGAGAGTTGATTCACACAAGATTTCTGACAAGATTTTAAGTGTTCATTGCCAAAAAACCTCTCCGTCCATCTCTTGAAAGCTTTAAAGGTGCATCTTAGTAATAGGTGGCAGTGCAAGTGAGGTGTCCACCATACTGTATGATAATATACAGTAAGTAATTTTGACACATACTGTACTTGAACTGTATGTTTATTGAGACAAGGAAAAAATATATTTCAAAGGGATAGAGTAGCATAGGCTATTTATACCCCCCCTCCTGACACATACAGTAGATATTATGGCACATGTGGTAAGGTAATACTCACTAAGTACTCAGGATTTCTGTTAGAGGCGTAGTTGAAAGAGGAGAATGAGCCTTGAGTGCCTGTGTAGTATTGTAGACAATTAGCTGGTGGACTATATGGGCTATTGCACTCGATCTGTGGTAAATAAATAAGACTTTTCAGTAAAGTATGTTTATATTCCATTTACCTTGCTGTTTGTAAATCATAATTTGCATGAATTAAGGATATTTAGAGGTTTCAGTACAGTATTTTAAATTTAATGTGTTTATTTATGTAACTGTGTAGATAATTCATTGTTTAGCATTACAAACTTAATGTTCAATGCAGTTCAGAAATAATGCTGATTAATACATAAGATATTTGTTGGCATTTTACGTGGAAGTTCATTTTTTTTAAGCCAGAATGAAATGATTCTCTACCTTGTACAAAACAGTAAAAAAGTGTCTTTTAATCATTTCCATGCTCAACACGTCATCAGAGGTTTACAGATGTGTTCAGTTTTATTGTGTACATACGTAATAAATAAATTATATACTGTATATACAGTATATAATATAATATATATAACATATTGCAAAGCTCTGGTCAGTTGAGGGAACAGGCTTGTGGGTACATCAGATGACTTGAGTTGCCACTTGGTAATGGTTGGAGTATTTGCATCACAGCAATGATCATATAATCTGAATATAATCTGAAGACTTGGCCTTGCCTACTGGAAGTCAGGCCAGAATCTGGTGTGCACTGAGATGACGGGGGCTTGGGGATAAGAGCTCAACCTTCACATAAGAAAAAACTCCACCCCAAAAGCATAAGCAGAAAACATCTCTTTAGAAAATTTGAAGAGAAATTTCGTACTGTCACTTAATAAGATAAATAATCATTGCTGTGATGCTAATGATGTCAGATGACATCAAGTCATCTGATGTACCCACAAGCCTGCTCCCTCAACTGGCCAGAGCTTCGCAAGCATGAAACCACTGACCAGGCCCATCCTCAGCTTTACACTTAAGTTCTCCCAGCTATCCCTGGCATGTAAGTTATTGTTTCCATACTCTCTTTCACAACTGTGTTTTATGTCACCTGCATTGTGCGTCCTAGCTTTGTATTTTGCTCCTACTGTGGCCCAGTATCTGGATCTTTTCCAGTTAGCCCTCTTTAGCTTCTTGGTCTACCAGCAAACATGCTGGTAGATGAGAGTAACATGAGGGCATGTTAGTTCCCTCTCGAGTCCTGACTTGGTAGGGACCAGCTTTATATTTCTCATATGTAATTACAGTAGTTTCTTTTCTGAAGTGTAGGCCTCGTGTACCAAAGTACCACTGTGAATTAACATGTCAAGGTACTATTGAGAGGGGACCCTTACCAGAAATCAAGCACTGAATTCAATGAAATTACCTTTTCTGTAGGGCTCTACCCTACAGAAATGAGTAGGGCAGTACTGTAGCTCCCTGCTCTACTTGTTTCTTCCCCATAGTGCTAAAAAAAAAAATCTGGGCTGCTTCTTGGTGGCAGTGAAGTTGACATAGTTGGAGTGTTTACATAGCTGTAACAATTATTAACCTTATTGTGTGCAGTACCTTGAAATACCTAATTTGTTTTCAAGTGGTTGCTTGATTTGTTGCTCTTATACTTTCTGGTTGGGGTTTTCTTTGTTTTGGGTTGATCTTTGCAACCCATCCTCAGTCTATGTTCATTCCATCCCGTGGTCGACCACAAAGGCACATTCATAAATGTTAACATGCTGTTCATTCAAAATAGGATGTTTCTCAAATATAAATTAATATTATTATATAGTAGCATATTGTGCATATTTATGTATTGGTTAGGTTAGGTGTTTAGGTTCTGTTGGCGATTATTTGTATATGTAGTGCGTGGGTGAAGCATTTACTGCGTTGTGGTTCAAACAAAAGTTGTCAGCGAAGCACTGTTCGAGAACTGTTTGAATGTCATCACTTGTGAGTCGTGTGTAAACCCTTTTTTCATTAATAAACGGGTTTGGCAGGTGCATGGAATCACTTTTGGCCTTTGTTTATAAGGACGAGCTGGATCTTTGACCCCAAAATTCCTCTTGCTCCATGGAGAGAGAACCAAGTTCTGGTTCTAGGTCCTGTAAGGCAAGGGTGAGTCTCAGAGGCCTGGTACATCATCTTGTGGCATGGCTGTACAAGTGCTGAGCTCAGGGAGCTACTAAGGACCTCCACCAAAAAAGTGTGTTTCATTACATACGCTAGATTTGTGTGTTATTCATGTATTTAAAAGTATAATCAGGGAAACTTGTGTGTCTGTACACACACACACACACACACACATATATATATATATATATATATATATATATATATATATATATATATATATATATATATATATATATATATATATATATATATAGAGTGTGTGTGTGTGTGTGTGTGTACAGTATACAGTGCAGTATGTAATATATTTACCTGAGATGCTTTGATTTCCCATTGCCTCTCCAGTCCTGCCCCAACAGTTGTAATACTGAGCTCCAGCGGGCCGTGGACAGTGTCTACGTCAATGTACACTGCCAAAACATTATGTGCTTTAGTAATATTTTATGCCTTTTTTATTCACTGATGTACATTTTGAATCCTCAGTTTTTTAATTGGTAAAGTTCTAGTTCTGAAGGATAAGCATTAGTAGCAGTTGCACTTGGGTCAATTTTTTTTTAGCTTTCCCCAATTTGCCAACAAGAATATTGGAAAACTTGTGTTTTCCTCTACAGTACAATTGTGCATTTTGAACATAAGGTATACTTACTGTGCTGTCCAGAATTTTCACCGCAAAGCTTGGGTGTAAAGGCATTGATGTTTTGCCCTGATACAACCAGTTGATCTCTTGTACAGCTGCCATCAACTGGGGACATCAGCTGTTGAGTAGAGTAATAGTAAGTATAAGTACACCTTACTTATAAGGTATACTTATACCTTCTGAAGATGTATTACCTTACTTATACCTTCTGAAGATGTATTTAATAATCTTCAGAAGGATCAAATATCGCGTAATTGATATTTGATACAGTTTCATTATCATGTTTACATGATATTGATCCTTTCACATTGATCCTTCTGAAGATGTATTATTAAATACGAAAGTACTTAAGGAAATTCCTGTTTCAATTCATCCTTTGTGGTCTGACACTCGCATTTTTCATCACGTGTTAATTTTCGTGATTTACACACACACACACACACACACACACACACACACACACACACACACACACACACACACACAGAACGAGGGGACATGGGTGAAAACTGGAAACTCAGATGAGTCAGAGATGTTAGGAAGTTTTCTTTTAGCGTGAGAGTAGTGGAAAAATGGAATGCACTTGGGGAACAGGTTGTGGAAGCAAATACTATTCATACTTTTAAAACTAGGTATGATAGGGAAATGGGACAGGAGTCATTGCTGTAAACAACCGATACCTGGAAAGGCGGGATTCAAGAGTCAATGCTCGATCCTGTAAGCACAAATAGGTGAGTACAAATAGGTGAGTACACACACACACCTCTACATACACACACACACCTCTACATACACACACACACCTCTACATACACACACACACCCACCTACATACACACATACACACACCTACATACAACTCGTGCTTCTTAGTTCTGGGACCAGACTAGTCCCAGAACTAAGAGGCATGAGTTACTAGGAAAGGCTGCGGGAAATGCACCTTACGACACTGGAAGACAGAAGAGTAAGGGGAGACATGATCATAACCTACAAAATCCTCAGGGGAATCGACCGGGTAAACAAGGATAACCTATTCAACACTGGTGGTACGCGAACAAGGGGACACAGGTGGAAACTGAGTACCCACATGAGCCACAGGGACGTTAGAAGGAACTTTTTCAGTGTCAGAGTAGTTAACGGATAGAATGCATTAGGCAGTGATGTGGTGGAGGCTGACTCCATACACAGTTTCAAATGTAGATATGATAGAGCCCAGTAAGCTCAGGAACCTGTACACCAGTTGGTTGACAGTTGAGAGGCGGGAACACTAATGCTTTCCCCCGCCCTCGCAAAAAAAAAAAAAAATGCTAGAAGGTTGGCAATTTCAAAGCATCCATTGTTTTGCTCTTACGAGATCTCACTTGGAATATGCTTCTGGGCACCATACTTTAAATTAATATAAATTAATTTTAAAGTAATCAGAGAAAGTTGACTAAGTTAATCCATGTCACTAGGAATCTCCTTCACGAAGAGACCATTAAAACCAAATTTCCTTTGCATAGAAAGGCATAGAGCAAGATGGGGACATTCGAGGAATGTACTAAATGATTAAAGGGTTTAACGATAGGGGTTCTGGAAATGTCAAAGTTAGAACCTAAAATAATAAATTAAACTGTTAGATTTTAGATTTAGACATGAGAGCTGTAAAAACTGGATCAGAAATAAGATTTTAAATTAATGGAACAAGTTAGAAATATCTTATTTTACATGAATGGTAGTCGGGGTAGATATAAAAATTGGAGCTGCCTGTCATCTGCCAATATGCTTGCTGCAGATCCATTTATTTATATGTACTGTGTATACAATTTTTAAAAACGGAAAGTTTTGGTTTTGAAAAATTAATTAATTATTATAGGAAACTAAATGTGTTAGTGTTGTAACATTGTCAAGGATTTCATGATGAAAAAAATCTTGGGTTTAGTTTGTTAATTGCTAATTATTGGCTATGAGAATAGTCATGTATTTTTCATCAATTATTGCGTTATATGTAACTTTTCCTGTTAGACTTCTTTCATAATACGTTTTGTATAGTATGAGGTTAGTTCTCACAAATACCTTAAACTTGATAAGATCTAGTCTAATGAAGCAGATGGAACGGGAGATCTTTTTGATGCGAAGAGTGCAGGTTCCTCCCGTGGTGAGGACACTGGAGGTGCCTAGCTGCGGGGACACCCAGTAGGTGTTGTTGCTGCTCACCTCTGACCCACACCCAGAATGGTAGGCTGAAAATGCACTGCAGTATTAGTCTTTGAATGATACAAGTTACTAGTTCAATTCCTGTCTCGTAATTCCCTAAACTGAGTTGCTGTGAATTCATTGTATTAATTTGTGATGTTATGGTTGGGAAGCGCAAGTTGTTACTCTAATATTAAGGCTTTATATAATTCCTCCTATCAAGTTACTTGTGAAGTTATGGTACAATTGCTGGATTTAAGGTAATATTGAAGGTCTAATTTGCACTCGAAGGATCAGCCTACTATTCCAATATTTAAAGTATTTTTAACTAGGTTAGGGTTTCATAAAGTTTTAGTTGGTTCTTAAAACCTAGGTTACAGTTTTGGCTTTCACTTCATAACTTAAAGTTCGGCAAGCTAGGCCTACATCTTGTAACCTAGTCCACACCGAATTCAAATTACTGTACGTGTAACCTAGGTAACAATCAATGCAAGTTGCTTCTCCTGACCTAGGTCACTGAGAGTATATATTTGTGGGTTCAGAGGAATAAACTTACTTGATACAAGTATTTGTTATGTAGCCTTGAAACTATAGTTTCTAGCGTAGCTTATAAAGAACTAAGCGTTGCATCTATTCAAGATGGCACAACGTTAAATTCAATACAGTATCCAAGTGTGAGAGCACGGGTTTAATATTGAAAGTGATCATAGAACTAAATCATGCAAGAGGAATGACTAAATAATATGTTGGCTTGCGTCAGCCCCATGTATTTGTGGCCTTATATTGCAACAGCGCTTGCATAGGCTATAATTTACATCTCAGCAGTAATATTAAATAAAATACATATAATAATAATCCCTTACTGCTGGAGTAGTTGCAAATAATAAATATAAATCGGATAGCAGTTGCACCGTAAATGTGATAATATTAACGCTGGATGATATTGTGTAAACATGTCGTAGGGTTGAATCAGATTTCACGCGAACTTGCCAAATCCCGACACAATATTTGTATTGGTTGACTGCTTATACTGGTAGTTGAAGGCACGGAGCTTGTCTGTATCTGCTGATGAAGTGCATTGGTGTAGGACGACCACTGAGGACAAACCATGGCAGTAATGGATGCATGTTGACTGGCTCTCATAAAAGATCCTTTACAATAGGCTGTTCACAACTGAAAGGTCTCGGGTTCGATTTCCGCGGCAGGACAGAGACGTTTTGGCAAGTTTTCTTTCACCTTGTATATCTGTTTATCTTGCAGTAAATGGATTCCCGGATGTTAGGTAACTGTTGTAGATTGCATCCTAGGAAAGGTCGGTGGTTATTGTTCCAGGAAGCGACCTCGAAAGCCTAACAGTCTTCCTGTCCCTGATACTGTAATAAGAAACTGGAAACTATGTAGAAAAATTTGTCTCCACACGTCGTGAGCTAGAAATGTTACCTAGAGTATTCGTCAAAAGCGGTTTCTGATTGCTAAGTGTAATTATATCTTCGTAAATGAATCTCTCTTCACGGTGTGTACTTACCGCTCTCTCAGACTTTCACACTTTTGCAAAGTTCCTGTGCCAGACATGCAAGGAGCGATAATAAAATTATATTGACAAATCATTGCCTTGGCCTGGGATTCGCCGTCTCTTTGGCGTGAGAAACCGCAACTGACTTTAATCTCATGCTTCATGCGTTTAGGCTAGAGATTGTTGCTTTTAATTTAATGTTAATGCTGGAGCAACAATGACCAGCCTCTGATACTTTCATTTCATCGTCTCATTTTGATCTCTCCGACATGGGTTAATTTACTTGAACAAGTTATACTAGCTATGAAGGAGCCATGGTGAATAACCAAGGCACTGTAACGCATGCAAGGAGCAACAACTTCAAGCTCAACAAGCCACAATGTACCACAGATAATTTTTCAACCCGTAAGATAATGAACCCACGTTCCTGCCGAAGCCGCAAAGTTGGGTATATTTACGTTCTTCCAAATTATTGTAAATTATCAAAACACAGCCTATTTTACTTGCTAGTTTGACATTTTAATGTTAATTGTGCTTATATTAATTTCAATATTTTTGCCTAATCTCAGTGTATATCTCACTCACTAGTTTTAATTACTTTGTTTAGGTTTAATTGAACATCTTGCAACTGATCTATCACTGGACATCCTCCATGTGCATATATTTCAACTAATTTGTTAGCTTCAAGAGTTGACCGTATACGCTATACGTATTAGTGACTTTCTAGGCATGTAGAACTCTCACATTGTTAAAAGTCCTGTTATTACTCTCGTGTGCATGAAATACAAAATATACACTGAGAAATGTATATAACCTTGTCGAACATAATGTATGTCAGCGTGCCGTGCCAAATGATATTCTTGCGTGTATGTGTAGTTAGTATTTCGAGAACGGGGTGTTTTTGTTATTGTTCCGGTGCTCACTTCCGCTGCTCACTGAGTGTGACACACACACGTCACCTGATCGTGCATAATTTTCCTGCACAGTGGCGATGAAGACGTTCCCACCTGGCTGAGCTGGTGAATGTGACACCAATGTTGTTTCCCAGCTAGCTCCTATTTAGTGAGTGGGTTTCTGTTTTAAGCATATTGGTTGTCTTGTGGCATCAGGATAGCAAAACATTTGTCTGAATAGCAGACGCAACGTAGTCACTAAGGGACATTTGACTAATAAGAAACGATGGTTACAGTTATTCTGTCGTTGATGTAGCCACTCAGGAACGTTAATGCTAAAATATTACACGCCAGGTGTCCTATACATAGCGAATGGTTGTCTGATCAACTTGGATAGATTGGCTGTCTGATTTTCCAGTATGACAGTGGCCGTTTCTCACCCAGAGTTATTTATTTCACTGTACTGTAAATACATACTACAATGCAGGCGATGAGTCACTATAACGTGGCTAAAGTATGATGACCAGACCACACACTAGAATGTGAAGGGACGACGACGTTTCGGTCCGTCCTGGACTATTCTCACAATCGACTTGAGAATGGTCCAGGACGGACCGAAACGTCGTCGTCCCTTCACATTCTAGTGTGTAATCTGGTCATCACATACTACAATAACCATAGTAATATAAAGCCACGCCTACACTTCTTACGTTAATCATCCTGAAAGTAAGAGACAGTGTAAAGTTTTCTTGAATAATTCTCCTGTTAAGACAGTAGGAAAGATGCAACTCGTCCCGTTTGAGGCTCTCGCCCCGCCCTATACTCTCACCCCCGACCTAGGCTCCCCAGGCCTGGAGAAAGTGAGAGAAAGTGATGAAAGCCAGAAGAGAGCATGACGGCCTGGATGGCGGCGTCACTGTGGAGTGGGTTGAAGGCCGCTCCCTGTCACGGAATTTTGACTGGTCATGTGAAGTCGGTGGAGTGTGTGTGTCTTCGCTATCAGCTCTTACTTATCAGTATCTACGGGGAAGTGAGGTCTAGCTTTTTGTCCCGTCAACTAGCCTTGTTATTGCATTATAATTTAACTATTCTGACGTTTGATTGATTTTGTAGAGACCTTAAAGTTGTGGATGGATTTGGCTTCTGCAATACTGTCAGTGCATTCCACTTGTTTGCCACCCGTGCAAGGTACGAGTATTTTTTTATATTCCTTCGACTCTGGGAAGGAGCTCTGCCTCTTAGCTGCTTGTACCTAGCGCGTTACAATTTCTTGACTTTAAGTTCGTGCCCAATAAATTCGTTATTCTGGGCATAATTAAGAAAAAAATACTGGATGGGGGGAGGGGAGTCAGTGCAGTTTTCCGGGCGCAGTGCGAAAAGTTTGTTACTATGTGTCATTATAATTACAAAGTGTGCAGGTTAGATGTAATGACTAATGTATACATTTCCGCCCAGATCTGATTAAGACTTTTCGTGCCCCCTGTAATCCCTTATATATATATATATATATATATATATATATATATATATATATATATATATATATATATATATATATATATATATATATATATATATATATATATAAACTACCACTCACAGGGGTGGTTTTTGTTTGGGTTAGTGATACTAGTTCTTCTTTGATAATTACCTATTACTTTGATCATTTCGATGCTAGTTGTGACCTGTTTGCCAGATAATCCAGCTCTTTTGTTATTTTTTTGAACGTCATTTTGTGTTTTTCGTAGTCTCATATATCAAATATTTTTGCAAATATTTAAATATTTTGCTAAATATTTATTTTTGCACATTTATTTTGCATAAATATATGTGCAAAAAATGGGCATATTTGCAATTTTTTGCCCACGTGCCCATTGGGGTGGGCACTTGGGCAAACGGACGTTAAATCAACGTTAAAAATGTTGATTCCATGTAACTGGAGGATGTGTTGCCCACTGCAACAGTGATTGATTGATTGATTGATTGATGAAGATTAAGACGTGGCACGGGCATGAATAGCCCGTAATGGGCTATTCATAGAACAGTGTTTACGTGTAAGTACATGAAGTAAGACGGTGAGTGAGCATGTGACCTCATCTGTCTTGTCCTACACTAGTGTGTGATCAGACGCAGGTGAGGAGTGCGACCCTGTGTGTGTAGAGGAGCGTCTTACCTATGCAGCAGGAGGCGTAGCCGTAGGTGCAGGAGGAGGTAGGGGTGTGGCCGCCCCGCCTGCACTGCTGCTGCAGCACACACACGCCCTCACGCCCGTCCTGGCCCAGGCACTCCCCGCCACCACCGCCCTCCGTCAGCATACCGAAGAGGCGGCCCAGTGTCAGCCCTGGGGATAGTCCAGGCCGGTGATGCTCCACACCTCTCACCCTCCCTCCCTCTAGTTACTCGTCCTCCCTCCCTCTAACTCGCTATCATAAGGTCAGTCTCTCCCTCACAGTTACCTGGTGGCTCAGTCGTCAGCTTGAGTTATGAGTGTTAAAAGATAACTGTTTCTGAAGGGAGGGAGTTATCAGGGGAAAACAGCAAGCCATTGCGACTAAATAGTACTGGAAGTGTTTCTGAAGTGTGAGTGTGTTGAGTGGGTGTAGGAGTGTTGGGTACTCACAGCGTGGTTGTCTCTCCGGGAGGGTGTTGTACACCAGGTGTTGCGGCGCCTGCAACACTGCCGGCTCCTCCGCCACGGTGGTGGGCGGCAGGGCGGTGGGCGTCGTCGTCGGCTCCGATGACCCGCCGCCCTTCTTCCTCGGCAGTTTAGGTGTCGTGGGCGGCGGCTGGTGGTGGTTGGGGTGGGTGTATGGGGTGGTTTGTGGGTGGTGGCTCTCCTCGACGGGCGGGGGCAGGAGCGGGTGGGCGTGGGCGGTCACGGCCTGGCGGTGACCCTCCACGACCGCTGCAAGTAGCGGCGGGGGTAGGAGCGGGTGCATTTGGGCGGTGACCGCCCGGTGGTGCCCCTGGACGACGGGCGCGGGCGGGGGCGGGAGAGGGTGGGCGTGGGTGGTGGAGGCGGGTATCTCGATCACCAGCGGCCGACCCGTCGCCCACCAACGCCTGCCCAAGTCGTCCTTCCAGTCGTCGTCGTCGCCCGCGAGGTGGTCGTCGAGGGCCTGAAGACGCGTCGGCCACCTGGCCAGATTCCTCAGCGTCCGCTCGTCCATCCGGCGGGACCTCCGGGCCGAGTGGCCATGGAGGCGGCGCCGGCCGAGCCTCTGGATCAGGGCGGCCTGGCCGATGCTGGGCGTGACGGAGGGGTAGAGCTCCAGGAAGTGGGCGTGGAAGGTGTCGGTGGGCGGAGGGGTGGTGGGCGGGGGCTGGGCGGCAGCCAGCAGGGCGGCCAGGACCACCAGACACACCCGCAGGTGACAGGTGGACGCCGGTGACAACGACACTCCCATGGTCACTGGTATTGTGTCGGAGGTCCCTCACTGTCTCACTGATTTATGGCACCGCTGACACGCTTGTCATGTGTGTGTCACACTGACGACACCTTCACGCTCGCTACACCCGTCACACACACACACACACACACACACACACACACACACACACACACACACACACACACACACACACACACACACACACACACACTCACACTCACACTACACCTATCACACACTACACACTCTGGGGGCAGTTATAAAGTCATTCTCAACACGTCTTCAAAAACCATAATAAAGCTCGTATCTTCTTTAAATAAAATTTCACAAAAAATACGATATGTAAATCAATACTTTTTCTGAATTAGTCGAGTTATCATTATTTTGTAATACATGTGTTTACATAATCGGTCACTTGAATATATAAATTACTTGTGTATAAACAGTGAATTAGAGTAGCTGAAAAGTTTTCAGCAGGTCTTGGTGGTCAGTGTTGCAGTATCCTTCACCAGGTGTCAGGCCTTGGATACCTCTCTGCCTCTGAAAAAAGAGAGATCACATCAGCATTATTATAATAACATTTGAATTACATTATCACAGTGTGAGGTGAGTGTGTTAAAAAGTATGATAGAGGGTCTAGGGTAACCAACACTGATCTGACTGGCGTACGAGTTTGTATTGCTTAACCCTGTATTATGTTGTATGATTCTATTTCGTACTGCAATCTGTAATGTAATAAATATTATGCACTATTTTATATTGTTTTTCAATGATGCGTTGAATTGTAGTATGGTACGCTGTATATCTGGGCCGGAGGTTGCGTTGTGTCGGTTGCTGGGAGTATTGAGCCGTCAGCAGTTCGGTCCATTGATGCTCATTCATTAGGGTGTTGTCAGAGCTCTTATCGGTAGGTAGAAAGTCGCCCTCTTGTGATTCGCGGAGGGAGGATGAGGAATACTTGCAACCTAGCGGGTTTTCTTCCTATTGGGGAGTGTTGTACATGCTGCTATGGCGGTGTGTCCACTCAGAGTGGCGCTGCCCAATAAACTCGCCCCTCGGGGCAAAATTAAAAATTAAAATCACAATGGAGGAATAGGAGGAGGCGCCAACGTCCAAATTTGGCCATAGCGCGCATACGAGCCAAAAGTGACGTTATTTTTAAGAGGACAGGTTGGGTAGAGAGCACATTCGTCCTCAACTCGGCCACATTTTTTGTTTTTTATTTTTATTATTATTGAAAGTGTAAAACTAAGCGTAAGCCGGGGAAAAAGAACGAGACGGTAACATGATAGAAGTTATAGAAGCAGAGGTGTGAGCGTATTACAGCAAGGCGTGCTAATGGTGCCCAAGCCCATGATCTACCTCTATCCTTCAGCGCTACCACTCCAAGGCTGCCTTTACGGGGGCATAATAAATGAACACGTTTGTGCGCCATCACCATTTGCAGGTTTTTAATATATTTTTGACACGCTAATTAAGGGAGATGACGGATGCGGTGTCGATTTCAAGGGTAGAAGAGGATCGTCGCCGAGTGGGAGTTGACATCTGCCGTCATGCCAGGCCGCCTCCACCACACCACTCCGTACCACCCCCTGCCACGCCACCCCCCTGCCACGCCACCCCCCTGCCACACCTCCCCCTGCCACACCTCCCCCTGCCACACCTCCCCCTGCCACACCTCCCCCTGCCACACCTCCCCCTGCCACACCTCCCCCTGCCACACCTCCCCCTGCCACACCTCCCCCTGCCACACCTCCCCCTGCCACACCTCCCCCTGCCACACCTCCCCCTGCCATGACCATACAGCACGTGCTTAGATGTTAGTAAACAAAGGGTCCTTGCGGGTACTCACGGCGCGGCCGACGCTGGGTTCATCCCAGTCCTTCTTCCTCCCACATCCTTTCCAAGCTCTTTGGACATCAAAGCTAAATCCCAGTAGACACCTGCCACCCTCCACCCCCATCGCCTCCCCCACATTCCACAGCCTGGTTTAAGAAGCCAGGAACACGCAGTCCTGCGCATTACAAGGCAATCGAAGATTGAACTACTGGGCTGTCTCAGGGTGTCAAGAACTGAACTCCTAACAAACCCGTAACAATGATTTCAACAATCCCGCTAGCAGTGACGCATCATGAGTGGCTAGAAGGTGCATGATAATTACCGGTGTTGTTAATACAATATTGTCTTTACTCTACAGAGCAAGCTGAGGCCTGTACTGGACTTGGGAGGGTCTGTGAGTACTGCTCTCCTTACCTCTCATATTCCCAAGTTTTGATTTGGGAGTTTCAGAATCATGCACTGTGTGTGTGTGTGTGTGTGTGTCTACTTACCTAGTTGTGCTTGCCGGAGTTGAGCTCTGGTTCTTTGGTCCCGCCTCTCAAACGTCAATCAACTGGTGTGTGTGTGTGTTTGTATGAATGGTTGGGTGTACGTATTGATGTATAAATGGATAAGTGTATAGCTTTAAGGCTGTATGGATGTTTGAGTGGACGAGTTTATGAACGGATGACCTGTATGTGTGTGTGTGTTAATGTATGAATGGATTAGTGTTTGGATAGATAGTTATTTATTTTGCTGCTGTTTTTTCTTTATAGTCATCGTCCTTTTTTTGGTCTGTGTTTCCTGTCATGTGCATTTAACTGTGACTCCGCCTTCCATCACCACCTCCCCTTCTCTCCTCGGCACCACCACCATCATCACCATCATCACCACCATCACCATCATCACCATCATCACCATCACCACCATCACCATCACCACCATCACCACCATCACCATCATCACCACCATCACCACCATCACCACCATCACCACCATCATCACCACCACCATCACCACCATCACCACCACCACCACCACCACCATCACCACCATCACCACCATCACCACCATCACCACCATCACCACCATCACCACCATCACCACCATCACCACCACCACCATCACCACCATCACCACCATCACCACCATCACCACCACCATCACCACCATCACCACCATCACCACCATCACCACCATCACCACCATCACCACCATCACCACCACCACCATCACCACCATCACCACCATCACCACCATCACCACCATCACCACCATCACCACCACCACCACCACCACCATCACCACCATCACCACCACCACCATCACCACCATCACCACCACCACCACCATCACCACCATCACCACCACCACCACCACCACCATCACCACCATCACCACCATCACCACCATCACCACCATCACCACCACCATCACCACCATCACCACCATCACCATCATCACCACCATCACCACCATCACCACCATCACCACCATCACCACCATCACCACCATCACCACCACCACCATCACCACCATCACCACCATCACCACCATCACCACCATCACCACCACCACCATCACCACCATCACCACCATCACCACCATCACCACCACCACCATCACCACCATCACCACCATCACCACCATCACCACCACCACCATCACCACCACCACCACCACCACCATCACCACCATCACCACCATCACCACCATCACCACCATCACCACCATCATCACCACCATCACCACCACCATCACCACCATCACCACCATCACCATCATCACCACCATCACCACCATCACCACCATCACCATCATCACCACCATCACCACCATCATCACCACCATCACCACCATCACCACCATCACCACCATCACCACCACCATCACCACCACCATCACCACCATCACCACCATCACCACCATCACCATCACCACCATCACCACCATCACCACCATCACCACCATCACCACCATCACCATTACCACCATCACCACCATCACCATCGTCACCTGTGAGAGTGGCGACACGCAGGTGCTTCTGGAGCATCATACCCGCACCATCCAAACACAAGTACTTAGTCACTTGTCATCTAAAATGCTCAACAAGACACTCGAGATAATCAACCTTTTTTAGAATTCTGGAAAAAAAGACAAATGTTCGCTAAATATGTTAAAAAAAAAGGAGAGAAACAGGAGGCATTAAAGTTGAACAGTGTTGTGTACTAATGAAACACTTGTTCACTAAGAATTATAATGTAGTATTGCCTTGTAAAACTTGTGTATATATGATTTATGTTGTATTTTCTTAAATAAAGATATAAAAAAAAAGTGTCACAGACAAGTATATTATGTAAAGGGCAGGAGAAAGGGATCATTTTGAGAGTAGGTGGAACGTGTACAGGTGGAGCACCTGTAGAGGTTCCAACTTGTATAATGTAACGACGCCACGGATTTAGGAAGGGTTGAGTTTTTTGACCGGGTTACTAAAACAGGAAACGTATCAATTTTTGCAGATGATGGAAGGCTAATGAAGAGTGTAACACTAGGAGGAATGCAGGAAGTTACAGGAGAACGTTGACAAACTAAAGGAGTGGGCATATAAGTGGATGCTGGAGTTTAATCTCAATGAGTGTAAGGTAGTGAAGATGGGGAAAGCGAGAAAGAAGACCAGGAGATATCTACACCATGAGGAGGAGATATCTACACTATAGGGGAAAGGCAACTACAGAAATCAGAAAGATATAGTACTGATATAATTCAACACTAACAGGAGAGACACTCAAACAGGATAACATCGCCAGTATAAGGGATGCTGGCAAACAAAAGAACATCGTTTGGAAACCTAAACCAGGGCTCCTTCAAGGCAATTTACACAACCTTCGTTAGACCAGTTTGGAATAATGCAGCACTAGCCTGGAATCTGCACTTTATGCAGTATAAAACCAAATTTTTAAGCATACAGAGGTTTGCAACAAGATTGGTGCCTGAACTAAGAGTGTTAAGCTATAAGGATAGGCTCATGGAACTATAGATCTCACAGCTTAGAGGATGAAAGGACGAGAGGGGGACATGATGACCATATACAAGATACTGAGGGGAGGAATAAGCGAGTGTGGAGTGCACGGAAAGAAGTTGTGGAATCCAACGCCATTGAAAAGCTGAAAGCTAAATTCGACAAGGAATTCGAACATTAGGATAATTATTGTAACAGGTACAACAGGGCGGGGCATAGAGCTAGAGCTCAACCTGCCGCGGTAACTGACAGATAAGCTGACTGCTGGAGGAGCCGCCGTCACCCGTCACCTCCAGCTGTCATCATGCCGACACACAGCACACGTCACTACCTACCGCACCAGCTGTCACTTGCTGATAAAATACAGCGTTAACGAAGCTCGCTTCATTTGTTTTGGCGGCCGGCCATATTTTTTTTTTTTTCTGTTGACATTGTGTAAGTGAAGTGACAGATCCGGCGGCGTCCTTCCCTCTCCCTCCCCGCCCTACCTGCTCATGCCCTCATGTTACACATCATAAAACTCATAAAATAACTCATAATGTTCACGCCGAGTCTGAGTCAAAATGTGCGCCATCATATATTTTGGGGGACGAGTTATGAGGCTGATATAGCACCACAGATGTGAGGCACTCACAGGTGTTGTGGGGGAGGAGAGGCATTACAGGTGTTTAGGGAGGAGGAGAAGCACTCACAGGTGTTGAGTATGAACCAGGGGCGGTGGCAGCATCTATCACTCACTGTTTCAAAAGCAAGTATGTTAGAGTAATGGAAAATGTGAATACAGTATATGCGCCAGGTATAATAGCCATGAGGCGGGGCTGGAGAGCTGGAGCTCTGTCTGTAAAGTCTGACACTTGTCCTGCCCGGCTCCCAAAGTCTGGTTCACCTAAGGTGACGTTTGTAGTTAGTTAACCAAGACACACGCCGGGAATAATGAACAGATGCCTCGTGTGTACTCACCTGGTTGTGCTTACAGGGGTTGAGCTTCGGCTCTTTGGTTCCGCCTCTCAACTGTCAGTCAAATGGTGTACAGGTTCCTGAGCCTATGGGGCTCAGGAAATACATCATATCTACAATTAAAGCTATATAAGGAGTCTATCTTCATTACATCACTGCCTAATGCATTTCATTTGTTAAATCTGTTAAATCTCTTTAACAAAATTCCATTTGTTAAATCTCCCCGCGGCGCGCCGGCTGATTAAGTGATGACAGGGATAGATGAATGACTGGTAAACCATTCATGTATTGCCATGTGGGGCCGGGTGGGAGTAGTAGTAGTAGTAGTAGTAGTATCTATAGTAGAAGTAGCAGTAGTGCTGACACGATGTGTGTGCTGGATTCCGTCTCTCCACAAACAAGACAATAACATAGGCACCCATCACAAGAGAGAGAAAACGAAGACCTGGAAATTAATGCTAAAGTTCTTGAATGGGTTAACCACTGTCGCCACCGTTGTTACCTTTGGGTTACTGTCGACTCTAACAAGGGGGACAAGAAAGGTGTTTCGTCAACTCATAGGCTCCTGAGAGCCGTGTCCAGCAATGGTCACGGGGCTTCTTGAAGACGTTCTTCAACTGATCCGTCGTAGACTATGTCGCACCAGTGATATATTCACTCACAGGATGAGTGACGCTGCCCAATACTGTCAGGTGTCTAGGTCTCTTGGACCACGTGAGGACCTTCACCACTTAAACAGTCCCCGTGGCACAGTAATAAAATACTCGCCCGACGCTTCGCGACCACTTTGGTCTGGGTTCGTATCCTGGCCGGGGAGGATTGACTGGGCGCCAATCCTTAACTGTAGCCTCTGTTCACCCAGCAGTGAATGGGTACCTGGTTGTTAAACCATTTTGGCGCGTCGTATTCCGGGGAAAATTAGGATTAAGGATTATATTCGAAAATATAAATAAATTTATGCTCGGAAAGTTGCCATGGCAACTTTAGGAAGCTATGCGATGTAGGCTGGTGGTAGTGATGCTGGCAGCTGGTGGAGGTGTGCCAGTTATGGCCAGCTGGCGTTGGCCAAGTTTGAGTTAGGGGGAATGATGACAGGTGGCACCCAGCAGGTGGTGGACCTGATTAACTGCTGACGTCACACTCGTCCACTACCCATATAGCCCTCTGGGCCGTGTGGCAGATGGTGTTATGGGATACGACAGGTGGCACCCAGCTGGTCGGTACCTGGCCGTCTTGGGTCGTGAGCTGAGAGGCAGGTGGTGCCGGCGTGTGTGTGTGTCACCTGCAGTCATCCATCAGGAGGTGACACCAAGTGATGCATGACAACAGGTGATCCATGGAGATGACAGCAGATGGCACCAGGCCCTCTCAACAACCATCCGGCCCGCATCAGATGGCACCTGGTTCTCTCATCCCCCAGCTGGCTCCATGTGGCACCTGGCACTCCTTCGCCTCAGGCGTAATTAGCAATAAGGAGAGAGAGAGAGAGAGAGAGAGAGAGAGAGAGAGAGAGAGAGAGAGAGAGAGAGAGAGAGAGAGAGAGAGAGAGAGAGAGAGACAGAGAGAGAGAGAGAGACAGAGACAGACAGGTAGCGGTGTGTCAGAGCAGGCACAGGGCTCCACATGTGAAAGGGTCACCACAACACACTTCAAAACACACTCTCTCCCCTCCCCCCTCCCCCCTCTCTGCCCTGGCAGGCTGGGTGGGGGTGCCAGTGGCACCTTGACAGTAACACCCTTGGCCAGGCTGGCACGGGCACTCCCGACAGTGACATAATCACCGTTGTTGGCACCGTGTTTATGATGGTGGAGATTACCCCAGGTGGCGAGTGTCAGGCCGCAGGGGGCGGCACTGGGTGTGGTGGTGGTGGTGGTGCCAACGTGGGTCTTATCCCCGGCACCGGTCTGGCACTGAGAGGGGAAGAGGAGGGTGTAAGCCTTCTGGCGACCTCACTGTACATGCTCTCTTACCTTGACGTTACCTTAAGTTGTTCCGAGGGGTCAGTGTCCCCCGCGGCCCGGTCTCTTATCAGGCATGCTTGTTGGTCAACCTGGCTGTTGGGGGCGCTGCAGGCAGTCTGACGGATGAATCACAGCCTAGTTGATCATGCACCATTTGGAGAGGTGTATCAAGATGATCTTGAGCGCGGAAAGACGCCGGCTAGTTATGTCCCTTATATTTAGAGGGAGGGTGATAACTCCCCTTTCCCGGGGTCACTAATGTTTATAGAACCTTCTTTAGAGAGTACCCATTGTACCCCAACCTTCCACTGGGTATGGTACAGCCTTTTCACTGGGTATGGTACAGCCTTTTCACTGGGTATGGTACAGCCTTTTCACTGGGTATGGTACAACCTTTTCACTGGGTATGGTACAACCTTTTCACTGGGTATGGTACAGCCTTTTCACTGGGTATGGTACAGCCTTTTCACTGGGTATGGTACAACCTTTTCACTGGGTATGGTACAGCCTTTTCACTGGGTATGGCACAGCCTTTTCACTGGGTATGGCACAGCCTTTTCACTGGGTATAGTACAGCCTTTTCACTGGGTATGGCACAGCCTTTTCACTGGGTATAGTACAGCCTTTTCACTGGGTATGGCACAGCCTTTTCACTGGGTATGGCACAGCCTTTTCACTGGGTATAGTACAGCCTTTTCACTGGGTATGGCACAGCCTTTTCACTGGGTATAGTACAGCCTTTTCACTGGGTATGGCACAGCCTTTTCACTGGGTATGGCACAGCCTTTTCACTGGGTATGGCACAGCCTTTTCACTGGGTGTAGTACAGCCTTTTCACTGGGTATGGCACAGCCTTTTCACTGGGTATAGTACAGCCTTTTCACTGGGTATGGCACAGCCTTTTCACTGGGTATGGCACAGCCTTTTCACTGGGTATAGTACAGCCTTTTCACTGGGTATGGCACAGCCTTTTCACTGGGTATGGCACAGCCTTTTCACTGGGTATGGTACAGCCTTTTCACTGGGTATGGCACAGCCTTTTCACTGGGTATGGCACAGCCTTTTCACTGGGTATGGCACAGCCTTTTCACTGGGTATGGTACAGCCTTTTCACTGGGTATGGTACAACCTTTTCACTGGGTATGGTACAGCCTTTTCACTGGGTATGGTACAGCCTTTTCACTGGGTATGGCACAGCCTTTTCACTGGGTATGGCACAGCCTTTTCACTGGGTATGGCACAGCCTTTTCACTGGGTATGGTACAGCCTTTTCACTGGGTATGGTACAACCTTTTCACTGGGTATGGTACAGCCTTTTCACTGGGTATGGTACAACCTTTTCACTGGGTATGGTACAGCCTTTTCACTGGGTATGGTACAGCCTTTTCCCCCCCTCCCCCCCCTCCCATCCCTTCCCCAGAGAGTACAGTTTAAGGATTTGAAGCGATAGCAATAATGTATTGAAGGCATTCAAAGTTCTCTGCGCTCTCTATGGAACTTCTCCTGCGTCTGATTAGGGTGTAATTGTGAACACCATTTCACAGGCCATCCTCCTGTTCAGTTAGTACTTGTAGTAGCGATCAGGACCAGCGGACATATGCCGTGATGGGCAATTAGGCAGTTGACATCGTTACTGTTGAATTTGGACAACCCGGAAAAGGTTTTGTATTTATATTGCAAAGAACTATATATATACCTCTCAATACATATATAGTACATTCATGTATAGTACATATAGGTGCTATACTAGGCCTTGGAATATTTTTATTTTTTTTTGGACTGTATAGAGTGAATAGTAACGAATTTCTACTATGTAATTGCCACGTTCGTCAGTTTGAGTACCATGGTGCACAGTTACAAGCAGAACTCTCTGAACAGGAGGCTGGGTTGTATGTTCCCTCAGACTGCACTAAAGTGTCTTAAAGGATCATTTATGGGTTTGGCATCTTTTGCGTAGAAAGGTTATGGCTGTTATCCTGACTGACAGACATAGGTGTGTGTGGTTTGGGTTGGGACGGGTGTCTGTGGGGAGACGGACGGAAGTGCTGAGCCAACCTGCCCACCAGACAGCCAACCAGACAATCCAACACTCAACCAGACAGCCAAATAACTTGCCAGCCACCTAAATAGGCACTGGACCAGCCAGCCAGCCAGCCAGCCAGACCGCCAGCCAGCCAGACCGCCAGCCAGCCAGCCAGCCAGCCAGCCAGCCAGCCAGACCGCCAGCCAGCCAGCCAGCCAGACCGCCAGCCAGCCAGCCAGCCAGCCAGCCAGCCAGCCAGCCAGACAGGTCAGTCGGAGGAACGGACCGTGGAGAGAATGAGAAGGCCGGCGGGGGTGAGGGAGGAAGGGGGGGGGGGAGTGAGAGAATACAGTGAAACACAATAAGAGGACCCTCGGACCGCTGCCAAATTTCTGTCGAACTTTTTGGGAGAAAGTGTGGCGACACTTATTTTGGTGTGTTGAGGCCAGACCTGGGAGGCCAGCGTCCTGCAGCAGGCCAGAGGTGGTGGGCCAGCGTCCTGCAGCAGGCCAGAGGTGGTGGGCCAGCGTCCTGCAACAGGCCAGGTTGAAGATACAGAGCCGCGTGTTGGCGCATTGTTGACCGTAGGGTGGGACTGACTGGGGGGTCGAAGGGACGTCGACGTTTCGGTCCGTCCTGGACCATTCACAATCGACTTGAGAATGGTCCAGGACGGACCGAAACGTCGTCGTCCCTTCACCTTCTAGTGTGTGGTCTGGTCGACATACTTCAGCCACGTTATTGTGACTCCTCGCCTGCTGACTGGGTGGTTGAGCGGGGCCTAGGGACCACTGTAAGCAGGAACAAACAAACAAGCAAAAGCAAGCAAGCAAGCAAGCAAGCAAGCACATGTGTAATTAACTCGTAAGAATATAGGTGGGGAGAGTGCCAACTCCTCCCCCCCTCCAACCTGGTGGGGGGTTTCTCCGGTGCCTCCCTCTGTGGCATTACACTCCCATATATGGTGGCATCCAGTCTCTCTCTCTCTCTCTCTCTCTCTCTCTCTCTCTCTCTCTCTCTCTCTCTCTCTCTCTCTCTCTCTCTCTCTCTCTCTCTCTCTCTCTCTCTCTCTCTCTCTCTGAGCGAGATAAAAGATGAACAATGAATAACAAGAGGTGTGCGCTCTATAAGAGCTGAACCACCTCACGTTATGACCGATAATACACGTACTTCATCAGATAAACTACACGTGGACACCTAAGCACGTGAAGATGTGGTCACCACGTGGCCCCAAGATGACGCCGAGGATTGCCTTCGTGTGTACTTTACTACGTCTGGGAAATGATTGGAGTGGAATTCAAGGAGGGTGAATTCATCTAACATTCAGTCAGCTGTTGTCCAGCACGTCCAGTGACGTGGGGGCCACCGGAGGCTTTTAAGAGGTGCTAGTTTACTGCTGCTCTTCGGGCTTACCATAGCCCGTGCTACTTGCCCCGCTCCTGTGCTAGGTAAGTTACGGGCTCACCATAGCCCGTGCTACTTGGAACCTGTTCCGAGTAGCTGAATCTATAACAACAATGCTGCTCTTCAAGTAGTTAAAAACTCCTGGAAGATGGACAGCAAGAACCTCATACCAGCATTTATAAATGACCTAATCGCTGCACAGAGTAACGGGTTTCGAATCTCCTGTGTATGAATACCGTCACACACAAATATAACCCATCATAATGACACAGCCATTGTAGCCAAATTAGCGTGTAACAAAGATGAAGCTGAATTAGATCTAGGTATCCCCATCTCTGCTGTCAAAACTATATTGTTCCAAACACTCCGGTCTGACAGGAGAGAAATGCCATTTTGTTTGATCTTCGTCAACTGCTTTCTCGCCGTAATTCTTCCTTTGTGGTTGTAATTGACTCTCGCAGTACCCTCATGACTCTGGGGCCAGCAGTTACGCAAGCACTTACGAACCTGTCCATCTTTTCTCAATCTTTGGCAGCTTTGTTTATAATTATTAAACAGTTAATGAGCTCCGAAGCACCAGGGGGCTGTTTATAACAATAACAACAGTTAACTGAGAAATTTTCATGCTCGTAAACTGTTTAATAAATGTAAATAAAGCCGTCAAATATTGAGGAAAGATGGACACGTTCGTAAGTACTTGTGTAACTGCTTCGTGAATCTGGCCCCTGGAGTCCTTTAATCCTGTCCATTCTGTGGTCTTCAAAATTCAATATTGGCTGTTTCTTATCTCCATTAGATAAGACAGTAGTTTTGCTGGGTTCCCAGCCGTTGTTGTTTTACATTCAGCTACTCAGAACATAAAGTTCCAAGTAGCATGGGTTATGGTGAGCCCGTAGGTTCCCAGCCATATTGGCGTGTCCTTAAATGAGCGTGCGGACGCTGCCGCAAAGGAAGCTATCCGCACTTGTCCCATCTCCCGTAAAGGTATTCATTATTCTGACTTTTACCCAGTTATTCATTCCTCCATCCTTACCCGTTAGCAGGGTTGTTGGTCTTCTGTTACTGGTAAGAAACTGTGTACTCTTAAGAGTAGAGTCTCTGTGGCCTTCTTCCTACCACCGTAACCGGCGGTAGGAAACGGCTCTGGCAAGGTTGCGTATTGGCCATATACACGTTTAACTCACAGACACTTAATGGAGCGCCGCTCTGCTCCTTATTGTCCTAACTGCATTGTCCCTCTTACAGTCGTGCATATCCTTGTTGAATGTCCTGATTTCCAGGACATGCATACGTCTTGCTTCCAGACTGTCCCTCACGGTCACATGTCCCTCGATAGAATCCTTGGTGAATCGGATGCCTTTGATGTTGTTCGCCTTATGCGCTTTGGTTCTCGTATTGGCATTCTTAGTTATATTTAGCGCCTTTTGAATATCCCGCAATTTTGACGGTGCTACATAGCCTCCCCGGCTTGGTGCCTTCTTTTGATACTTCTTACTCAGAAGTACCTAACTGGTGCCCAATTGAGACTTTTAACCCTTCCTTGGGGGTACCATTATGGTATCTGGAGGTCATTCATGCCTTCATCCACGTCGTATAAGATGTAGAATCCCAAGTGAATGACGTATTATAACCCCCGCTATTGTGGACAGTGTCTTCAGTGAAGGACAGTGTCTTCAGTGAAGGGCAGTGTCTTGCTGCCAGTATTGTCAACACAAGCAGCAGGAGGACGTGGTTTCCCATGTTCTCTGCAACAGAAAACGTGTTAGGGTAATCCAGGCCCCCCTAGACGGCCTAGAGTAACGACTGCCCCAGAATGGTGTTCATTTACTGCTACGTAAACTGAGGAATGTGAGAAACTTGCTAACCTGTCTCGTCCTGCAGCCAGATTCACGAAGCAGTTACGCAAGCACTTACGAACCTGTCCATCTTTTCTCAATCTTTGGCGGCTTTGTTTACAATTATTAAACAGTTAATGAGCTCCGAATCACCAGGAGGCTGTTTATAACAATAACAACAGTTGATTAGGAAGTTTTCAGGCTTGTAAACTGTTTAATAAATGTAACCAAAGCCTTCAAAGATTGAGGAGAGATGTACAAGTTCGTAAGTGCTTGCGTAACTGCTTCGTGAATCCGGGTCCTGCATGGGGGAATCGAACCCGGGACTTTTCCGTTGTAAGCCGAATACGGTGACCATTGCGCCACAGATCATCTAATAGTTCGTCGACTGTTTTCTTTGTGATATAAATATTTTGGGATACAAGGTTCTTCTTAACAGAACCAAGAGCAAGAGCGAGGCACTAAGGCAGAAAATTGATGAGAGTTGAGCTAGTCACTCGCCTAGTTGTGCTTGTGGGGGTTGAGCTCTGGCTCTTTGGTCCCGCCTCTCAACTGGTGTACAGATTCCTGAGCCTACTGGGCTCTTATCATATCTACATCTGAAGCTGTGTATGGCGTCAGCCTCCACCACATCACTGCCTAATAGATTCCATTTGTTAACTATTCTGTCACTGATAAACTGAGACGAGAAGTTGATGAGCGTGAGCTGGCCACTGAGACGAGAAGTTGATGAGCGTGAGCTGGCCACTGAGACGAGAAGTTGATGAGAGTGAGCTGGCCACTGAGACGAGAAGTTGATGAGAGTGAGCTGGCCGCTGAGACGAGAAGTTGATGAGAGTGAGCTGGCCACTGAGACGAGAAGTTGATGAGAGTGAGCTGGCCACTGAGACGAGAAGTTGATGAGAGTGAGCTGGCCACTGAGACGAGAAGTTGATGAGAGTGAGCTAGCCACTGAGACGAGATAAGGAGGCCACAGAGGAGAGTGTGGGGGGGGGGGGAAGGATCGCAGCAGAGCAATAATTACTACCGGGAGATAGATTTATCACCAAGGTTTTTCAAGGCCTTGGTCTAGGTTATTATTGTGATTATATGAACGCGTAAGACCTCCTTTGTTTGTGGTGGGGGGAGGGAGGGAGGGCACAGTGTCCTAGTTCATGGTACACACTGTGTATGAGGCTAGTGGTGGTGGTGGTGGTGCCAGGCTTTCGTCACACACACACACACACACACACACACACACACACACACACACACACACACACACACACACACACACACACACACACACAGAAGAGTTGTGACAGATGAGGATTGCAGGATCCTCTAAGAGGACCTGAACAGGTTGCAGAGATGGTTAGAGAAATGGCTACTGGAGTTCAACACGAGCAAATGTAAAGTTATGGAAATGGGACTAGGTGATAGGAGACCAAAGGGACAGTACACAATGAAAGGGAACAGCCTACCTGTGACGACGCGAGATAGAGACCTGGGCGTGGACGTAACACCGAATCTATCTCCTGAAGCACATATAAATAGGATAACGACAGCAGCGTACGCTACACTGGCAAAAGTTAGAACATCATTCAGAAACCTAAGTAAGGAGGCATTTAGGGCGCTTTACACTGCCTATGCGAAGCCAGTCTTAGAGTATGCCGCCTCATCATGGAGTCCCCATCTGAAGAAGCATATAAGGAAACTGGAAAAGGTTCAGAGGTTTGCAACGAGACTCATCCCAGAGTTACGAGGGATGGGTATGAGGAGCGCCTGAGGGAACTGTGCCTTACGACACTAGAAAAAAGAAGGAAGAGGGGGGACATGATAGGAACGTATAAGATACTCAGGGGGATTGACAGAGTGGACATAGACGAAATGTTCACACGGAATAGTAACAGAACGAGGGGACATGGGTGGAAACTGGAAACTCAGTTAAGTCACAGAGATGTTAGGAAATTTTCTTTTAGCGTGAGAATAGTGGAAAAATGGAATGCACTTAAGGAACAGGTTGTGGAAGCAAATACTATTCATAATTTTAAAACTAGGTATGATAGGGAAATAGGACAGGAGTCATTGCTGTAAACAACCGATGCTCGAAAGGCGGGATCCAAGAGTCAATGCTCAATCCTGCAGACACAACTAGGTGAATACAACTAGGTGAGTACACACACAAAACAAAAAAGGCCTTCTATTGCTCTCGTTTTCTGTTTATATTAAGTACTTGGTCTTCATGATAATATTACTGTAATTATTGCCTTCTTAGAAGTGTTGTCCTTAGGTTTACTATAATTAGTATATTTTGGCAGCAGTCTTTCTTTAGACTGCTTAGGGAGCCTGCGGCTGAGCGGACATAACACTAGACGCGTGATCCTGTGGTCCTGGGAGTTAGGTACCTGGGAGCTAGTCAGCTGTCACGGGCTGCTTCCTGGGGGGGTAAAGGCCTGGTCGAGGACCGGGCCGCGGGGACACTAAGCCCCGAAATCATTTCAAGATAAACTTCAAGATACATATAGTATTGTTGTTCTTCACTTGAGGAGGTCTACAATGTTACAATGTGAGGGTCAGGGGTCGAGGGCGTCCTTGGGCACAGCACCGCTCCTGTGCCAGGTAAGCTACGGGCTCACCATAGCCCGTGCTACTTGGAACTTGTTCCCAGTAGCTGAATCTATAACAACAACGACGACGACATCCTTGGGGCTGGAAGGTCCCACCAGGACTTTACCTGTGTGCGTTTTCTAATTATATTTCGCTGACAGACTGAAGTAATTACAACATATACGTGTGTGTGTGTCCGTCTTTTTCACTCTTATAAACATCTTACAAGACATCAATGTTGTGTCTGTGGGAACCGGATGTACACTAATGAGAGAAGACATCTCCGGAGGGATTTATAGTGCCCTTGTCCCTGTTTTCTGGCCCTGGGTAATGAACACGTTAACCCTTAATGAACTCTCAGGGCGGTAGTTAACGAAAACGGGAAGCGCTAATAACTTGTCGGTAATGAAAATGGGGGAAATTTTTATCATTTCCGCAAATATCGGGATAATTAGAGGTTTGTTTTGTTGTCTGGGTGGGATAAGAAGTTGATTGTTATCTCTGGGGGGGGTGATAAAGGATGTGGCCTCTCCGTAGCGGGGACGGCTGTGACTAACACACACACACACACACAATTATTAAGAAGGATTATGACAAGAGGAAGATAGACTGGGAGGCTCCCGGACGCAGGTTCGAATCCTCGTCACGGCCCTTGTGGATTTGTTCAGAGGAAGATAGTACGAGGCTACAAGATGACATAGTCAAACTGAAGGAATGGTCCAACAAATGGCTACTAAATCCATTGAATCTGATTGATTGGAATCCATTGAATCTGATAGATTGGAATCCATTGAATCTGATTGATTGGAATCCATTGAATCTGATTGATTGGAATCCATTGAATCTAGCTGATTGTATCCGCCTCACGCCCCCTTGAGAGTAAGATAGGTAACGAGGACATGCAAACAAGTATTGACAACGTTGAGACACACACATCATGTGTATTATGAGTAGCGAGAATAAGGTAACGTTTGGTGACCTTACAGACACTGTACGTAACGCTTGGTGACCTTACAGACACTGTAGGTAACGCCTGGTGGCCTTACAGACACTGTAGGTAACGCCTGGTGGCCTTACAGACACTGTAGGTAATGCTTGGTGACCTTACAGACACTGTAGATAACGTTTGGTGACCTTACAGACACTGTAGGTAACGTTTGGTGACCTTACAGACACTGTAGGTAACGTTTGGTGACCTTACAGACACTGTAGGTAACGTTTGGTGACCTTACAGACACTGTAGGTAACGTTTGGTGACCTTACAGACACTGTAGGTAATGTTTGGTGACCTTACAGACACTGTAGGTAACGTTTGGTGACCTTACAGACACTGTAGGTAACGCTTGGTGACCTTACAGACACTGTAGTTAACGTTTGGTGACCTTACAGACACTGTAGGTAACGCCTGGTGACCTTACAGACACTGTAGGTAACGCCTGGTGACCTTACAGACACTGTAGGTAACGCTTGGTGACCTTACAGACACGCCGACAAGCACATTCTCGTTGCCAACACCTTCAGCAAGTGGGTATAACCTGTGCTGCTGTTATAGATTCAGCTACTCTGAACAAGTTCCAAGTAGCACGGGCTATGGTGAGCCCGTAACTTACCCAATCTGTGCTAAAGTGCATCAACAGTTTTAACACCAGATAACAAAACAAAGAGATGGGAGGAGAGGTGAGGTTAGCTGTGGTGGCCGGCGACTGGATGACCAGCCTCCGATTGATTGATGAAGCCACCCCAGGAGGTGGCACGGGCATGAATAGCCCCGTGAAGCCTCCTCCTGCCGCTGTCGTCCAGTTTAACCAGGTTGTTGTTGAGGCGGACTCACTCGCCTCGGGATAATGACTCAACCGCCGCCTAATTTACTCCTATAATTTGTTGCATTTCGTTGTGTTAGGTTTTGTAGGGGTTATTCCGGTCGACTGTGGGGGGGGGGGGCGACCAGGGGGCCAGATTCACGAAAGAACTTACGCAAACACTTACGAATCTGTACATCTTTCCTCAATCTTTGACGGCTTTGGTTACATTTATTAAACAGTTTACCAGCATGAAAACTTGCCATTCAACTGTTGTTATTGTTATAAACAGCCTCCTGGTGCTTCGGAGCTCATTAACTGTTTAATAATTGTAAACAAGGCCACCAAAGATTGAGAAAAGATGTACAGGTTCGTAGGTGTTTGCGTAAGTGCTTTCGTGAATCTGGCCCCAGGAGAAGCTCGCTGCGATCTGTCCTCTCAACTAAGGTCGCGTTTTGTACGTTGTCTTAACCAACGTTAACAAACATAACTTATTTTAAGAAAAAGATCACAGATATCCACGTTTTCTATGCATCGGACTCGTTAGGTCAGGTTAACGAGCGGCTCCGGCTATAAACACTGGGATAAAAGAAGGTAGGACCAGTTATAGCACCGCTCCTGTGGCCAGGTAAGTCCACTACGGGCTCACCATAGACCGTGCTACTGGCAACTTTTTGTTCCCAGTAACTGAATCTATAACAACAACAACAACAACAACAGAAGCTAGGAAAAAGTGAAAAAAACGTAGCTTGGGGAAATTTGTCCACTTGGCCAGTCGTGTTTATTTGTTCACTTGGCCAGTCGTGTTTATTTGTTCACTTGGCCAGTCGTGTTTATTTGTTCACTTGGCCAGTCGTGTTTATTTGTTCACTTGGCCAGTCGTGTTTATTTGTTCACTTGGCCAGTCGTGTTTATTTGTTCACTTGGCCAGTCGTGTTTATTTGTTCACTTGGCCAGTCGTGTTTATTTGTTCACTTGGCCAGTCGTGTTTATTTGTTCACTTGGCCAGTCGTGTTTATTTGTTCACTTGGCCAGTCGTGTTTATTTGTTCACTTGGCCAGTCGTGTTTATTTGTTCACTTGGCCAGTCGTGTTTATTTGTTCACTTGGCCAGTCGTGTTTATTTGTTCACTTGGCCAGTCGTGTTTATTTGTTCACTTGGCCAGTCGTGTTTATTTGTTCACTTGGCCAGTCGTGTTTATTTGTTCACTTGGCCAGTCGTGTTTATTTGTTCACTTGGCCAGTCGTGTTTATTTGTTCACTTGGCCAGTCGTGTTTATTTGTTCACTTGGCCAGTCGTGTTTATTTATGGAACACAACTGGCTGGGGGAGGGGGGGAACCCCCCCTCCCTCCCTCTCTCTCTCTCTCTCTCTCTCTCTCTCTCTCTCTCTCTCTCTCTCTCTCTCTCTCTCTCTCTCTCTCTCTCTCTCTCTCTTTGTACTCACCTAATTGTGCTTGCGGGGGTTGAGCTCTGGCTCTTTGGTCCCGCCTCTCAACCGTCAATCAACTGGTGTACAGGTTCCTGAGCCTACTGGGCTCTATCATATCTACATTTGAAACTGTGTATGGAGTCAGCCTCCACCACATCACTGCCTAATGCATTCCATCCATTAACTACTCTGACACTGGAAAAGTTCCTTCTAACGTCCCTGTGGCTCATGTGTGTGTGTGTGTCTGTGGCCTTGCCTCGTTCCGCCGACTCCAATTTATATATATACATATATGCAGAAAATCCACAGAGAAATATGAAAGAAAAGTGAACGTTTCGGCCTGTTAAAGCCTTTGTCAACACCAGACTGAGTCTGGTGTTGACAAAGGCTTTAACAGGCCGAAACGTTCACCTCATTTCATATTTCTCTGTGGATTTTCTGCATAAAAATGATCAGTGTTTTGTGATCGTCAATTGCATATATATATATATATATATATATATATATATATATATATATATATATATATATATATATATATATATATATATATATATATAATGTCGTACCTAGTAGCCAGAATGCACTTATCGGCCTACTATGCAAGGCCCGATTTGCCTAATAAGCCAAGTTTTCCTGAATTAATATATTTTCTCTAATTTTTTTCTTATGAAATGATAAATCTACCCATTTCATTATGTATGAGGTCCATTTTTTTTTATTGGAGTTTAAATTAACGTAGATATATGACCGAACCTAACCAACCCTACCTAACCTAACCTAACCTATCTTTATAGGTTAGGTTAGGTTAGGTAGCCGAAAAATTTAGGTTAGGTTAGGTAGGTTAGGTAGTCGAAAAACAATTAATTCATGAAAACTTGGCTTATTAGGCAAATTGGGCCTTGCATAGTAGGCTGAGAAGTGAGTTCTGGCTACTAGGTACGACATATATATATACATACATCCATACATACATACATACATACATACATACATACATACATACATACATACATACATACATACATACAAGGGTTGTTATATTCTTGTACAGCACGTGTAGCGTTCCGGGCAGGTTCTTAATCCTAATTTCCCCCGGAATACGACCCATCAAATCGTTTTAACAACCAGGTACCCATGCACTGCTCGGTGAACAGAGGCTACAGTTTGTCTACACTGTTTTACCACTGCGCCACGGAGACTGTCTCTTCTGCCCTTCATACTCCTCATATCAGTGTAATCTGGCTCTCATTCACCTTCTCCCCTCACTCTCACTCTCACTCATCCTCACTCTCACTCTCCCTGATTCTCACTCTTCCTCACTTTCAGTCTTTCTCACTTTCACTCTCCCTCTTCCTCAATTTCACTCTCCCTCTCCCTCTGTCTCCCCCCCCCCCTCTCTCTCTCTCTCTCTCTCTCTCTCTCTCTCTCTCTCTCTCTCTCTCTCTCTCTCTCTCTCTCTCTCTCTCTCTCTCTCTCTCTCTCTCTTACTGATTATCAACAATTCCAAAACATTTACAATACCAATAATATAAAAACCAGGGTGGGGAAGGGGTGTGGAAGGGAGGGGGCGGGGGAGGGGGGGCAGGAAACCCCAGATAATGCCCCCTCCCCCCGCCCCCGCACCTACTTTCTCCAAGTGTGTGCTCTTGGGGTCAGGAGGGAGAGGTCATAGGTCACCTGGTTCAAGGTTACTGCAGGGGTAATGACCTCGGAGGGAAAGGTATTATTCTGGCGTGGTTACACTGCACACCTTCCCACACCTCCCTTACACCCCTTACATCCTCCCAACACCCCCCATGCACCCCCCCTACATCCCCCCATGCACCCCCCCCCTACATCCCCCCATGCACCCCCCCCCCTACACCCCCTCCCCTCGTCTACACCGACTGTGAGTGCCGAGAGTCGGGTGTAAGTGGCACTTGTGCCGCTGTGTGTAGTGTTTATACAGCACGTGTGTGTACACATTGGCACACGCAGCGGGCGCAGAATTGTTGCCTTCCTCCACCACTCACAAGAAGAAGAAAATGTATAGATGCTGGTTAGCATTGTTAAGGTGTGGCCACGTCTGTGGTAGAAAATAATAATAATACAAAAAAACACTCACAATCTGTGATCCCGGGTTCGATTCCTGAGCGGGGCAGAAACGGTTGGGCACGTTTCCTTTTGCCTTTGTGCTTCTGTTCACCTAGCAGTAAGTAGGTACCTGTGAACCTACTTACACGGGTAGTAATAGTAAGCAGCTACTGTGTATCGTGGGGAGGGGGGGGGAGACCTTGATACGAGCCTACATTATGTATATATACAGGCTTCCTGTCACCGACAAAACAAATTATTACACATCTTTAAAAGTGCCAATAGTAATAATAACAATACTGGAATGTCTGCCTTACAAGCTGGGGAAGTAAGAGAGAAACAGGGAGGAGCAGAGTACTGAACTGGGAGAGAGAATACCTACCGGACATGAGCCAGAGTGTCAGAGGAAGAAGTCAGATTAGCGAAGAGTAACACTGGGTGTGTGTGTCCTCCGCGAGTATCTGCTCTACGACCTACAGCACACTATTCCTGATCAGGACCAGGCCATGTCAGTGTGTGTAGGTCTAACTTGCAAGAGTTCGGGCAGACGAAGCCTGCAGAATGCCCCAAGAGGTCCTACACAGGCTTCAGCACTGGTCAGAGTGAAGGGAAACCCACTTGCTAGAATTAACTCAAGAAAAAGACCAAAGAGTACACACAACACTGAGTACTCCTCAATAGTCACACGATACCTTCAGGAACCTTACTATTTATGTAAACCACGTACATGAGGCCAGTCCTAGAGTATGCAGCTGCAGCATGTAGTCGACATCTGAGAGAAAGGCCACATGATGAGCTACAAACTCTTCAGGTGAACTAACGCTGTGTGAACAAGGAAGCTGGAGGCACAGGTAAGCAAGAGAGAGTTGAGGAACTGCTTCTTTAGCATCGCACACAAATCACATGTTGTTGTTGTTGTTATAGATTCAGCTCCTGGGAACAAGTTCCAAGTAGCACGGGCTATGGTGAGCCCGTAACTTACCTGGCACAGGAGCGGGGCAAGTAGCACGGGCTATGGTTAGCCTGCTATGCACAAATCTCACTAACGTGGTGTATATCAATGAGGAAACCATCAAAGCTATGAGGTGGTCGAGTGGTAGAGTACCCGACTAGCTGGAAATGCAGAGGTGGCGGGTTCGCGCCCAAATCACAGCCCTGGTGGAGTTGCTCCTTTAACGTAAGAATAACAGACACAATTAAACGAGAAGGTTTCAAAAGCCAACCCTATACATAATCATCAAAGTCCGGAGCCTTTGCATTATAAGTCTGGAGCATTACCCACGACGGTGACTGAAGACTTGAGTCTTGACCTTACAATAACACATGAGTGAGCAGCCTCGCTCACTACTAAAACCTGTTTATTTGTCTATCAGTTGTGTTTGAGTAAGACTGTCTTGTATGACGCAGCTAGTGTAGAGTGGGGGCAGGCAGGCAGGCAGGCAGGCAGGCAGGCAGGCAGGCAGGCAGGCAGGCAGGCCGGCAGGCAGGCAGGCAGGCAGGCAGGCAGGCAGGCCGGCAGGCAGACAGGCAGGCCGGCAGGCAGGCCGGCAGGCAGGCCGGCAGGCAGGCCGGCAGGCAGGCCGGCAGGCAGGCCGGCAGGCAGGCCGGCCGGCCGGCAGGCAGGCAGGCAGGCAGGCAGGCAGGCAGGCAGGCAGGCAGGCAGGCCGGCAGGCAGGCAGGCCGGCAGGCAGGCCGGCAGGCAGGCCGGCAGGCAGGCAGGTAGGCAGGCAGGCAGGCAGGCAGGCAGGCAGGCAGGCCGGCAGGCAGGCAGGCAGGCCGGCAGGCAGGCCGGCAGGCAGGCCGGCCGGCAGGCAGGCAGGTAGGCAGGCAGGCAGGCAGGCAGGCCGGCAGGCAGGCCGGCAGGCAGGCCGGCAGGCCGGCAGGCAGGCAGGTAGGCAGGCAGGCAGGCAGGCAGGCAGGCCGGCAGGCAGGCAGGCAGGCAGGCAGGCAGGCAGGCAGGCAGGCAGGCAGGCAGGCCGGCAGGCAGGCAGGCAGGCCGGCAGGCAGGCAGGTAGGCAGGCAGGCAGGCAGGCAGGCAGGCAGGCAGGCAGGCCGGCAGGCCGGCAGGCCGGCAGGCAGGCAGGCAGGCAGGCAGGCAGGCAGGCAGGCAGGCCGGCAGGCAGGCAGGCCGGCAGGCAGGCAGGCAGGCCGGTAGGCAGGCAGGTAGGCAGGCAGGCAGGCAGGCAGGCAGGCAGGCAGGCAGGCAGGCAGGCAGGCAGGCAGGCAGGCCGGCAGGCAGGCAGGCAGGCCGGCCGGCAGGCAGGCAGGCAGGCAGGCAGGCAGGCCGGCAGGCAGGCAGGCAGGCAGGCAGGCAGGCAGGCAGGCAGGCAGGCCGGCCGGCAGGCAGGCAGGCAGGCCGGCCGGCCGGCAGGCAGGCAGGCCGGCCGGCAGGCAGGCAGGCAGGCCGGCAGGCAGGCCGGCCGGCAGGCAGGCAGGCAGGCAGGCAGGCAGGCAGGCAGGCAGGCCGGCAGGCAGGCAGGCAGGCAGGCATGCAGGCAGGCAGGCAGGCAGGCAGGCCGGCAGGCAGGCAGGCAGGCAGGCAGGCCGGCAGGCAGGCCGAGGGGATGCACTATAAAAACACAAATGCTGGGAACTTGAATGTGATGAAAGGTGTAGAAAGTTAAAAGAGCTTCAACGGGGCAGGGAAAGTTGGCCAACATTACCTGCTGTACGACCTCTCTGCCCTTCTTAATGTTAAACATTCTCTCCCTAACTAATTATACCTGTTTCAGGTTACCCATTTTTCGTTCATGTGTCATCAGTAGTCGAGGAATGATTGTGTTGTGTGTGTGTTCAAGTAGTTGGTGTGTTGCTAGCTCTTGGGGTAGCAAGTGTTGCTAACCTTCTCACTCTCAGTAATGTGGCGACTACGCTTATGTGTGTGGTGTGTAGGCTGCGACTCCAGCTCCTGGTCTCCATCCTTCACCTGCCAGTGTTGGTTGATATTTCTTATACTTGTTGCACACTGAGGCAGTGTGCTCGTGAAACAGTGTGCTCCAGTTTCTGCAACACTGAGGAAATGCTTTCATTCCTCCTGTAGGATATCCTACTGAATATTCCTCGTGCAGGATATCCTACTGAATATTCCTCGTGCAGGATATCCTACTGAATATTCCTCGTGCAGGATATCCTACTGAATATTCCTCGTGCAGGATATCCTACTGAATATTCCTCGTGCAGGATATCCTACTGAATATTCCTCGTGCAGGATATCCTACTGAATATTCCTCGTGCAGGATATCCTACTGAATATTCCTCGTGCAGGATATCCTACTGAATATTCCTCGTGCAGGATATCCTACTGAATATTCCTCGTGCAGGATATCCTACTGAATATTCCTCGTGCAGGATATCCTACTGAATATTCCTCGTGCAGGATATCCTACTGAATATTCCTCGTGCAGGATATCCTACTGAATATTCCTCGTGCAGGATATCCTACTGAATATTCCTCGTGCAGGATATCCTACTGAATATTCCTCGTGCAGGATATCCTATTGAATATTCCTCGTGCAGGATATCCTACTGAATATTCCTCGTGCAGGATATCCTACTGAATATTCCTCGTGCAGGATATCCTATTGAATATTCCTCGTGCAGGATATCCTACTGAATATTCCTCGTGCAGGATATCCTACTGAATATTCCTCGTGCAGGATATCCTATTGAATATTCCTCGTGCAGGATATCCTATTGAATATTCCTCGTGCAGGATATCCTACTGAATATTCCTCGTGCAGGATATCCTACTGAATATTCCTCGTGCAGGATATCCTACTGAATATTCCTCGTGCAGGATATCCTATTGAATATTCCTCGTGCAGGATATCCTATTGAATATTCCTCGTGCAGGATATCCTACTGAATATTCCTCGTGCAGGATATCCTACTGAATATTCCTCGTGTAGGATATCCTACTGAATATTCCTCGTGCAGGATATCCTATTGAATATTCCTCGTGCAGGATATCCTACTGAATATTCCTCGTGCAGGATATCCTACTGAATATTCCTCGTGCAGGATATCCTACTGAATATTCCTCGTGCAGGATATCCTACTGAATATTCCTCGTGCAGGATATCCTACTGAATATTCCTCGTGCAGGATATCCTACTGAATATCCCTCGTGCAGGATATCCTACTGAATATTCCTCGTGCAGGATATCCTACTGAATATTCCTCGTGCAGGATATCCTACTGAATATTCCTCGTGCAGGATATCCTACTGAATATTCCTCGTGCAGGATATCCTATTGAATATTCCTCGTGCAGGATATCCTACTGAATATTCCTCGTGCAGGATATCCTATTGAATATTCCTCGTGCAGGATATCCTACTGAATATTCCTCGTGCAGGATATCCTACTGAATATTCCTCGTGCAGGATATCCTATTGAATATTCCTCGTGCAGGATATCCTATTGAATATTCCTCGTGCAGGATATCCTACTGAATATTCCTCGTGCAGGATATCCTACTGAATATTCCTCGTGCAGGATATCCTACTGAATATTCCTCGTGCAGGATATCCTATTGAATATTCCTCGTGCAGGATATCCTACTGAATATTCCTCGTGCAGGATATCCTATTGAATATTCCTCGTGCAGGATATCCTATTGAATATTCCTCGTGCAGGATATCCTACTGAATATTCCTCGTGCAGGATATCCTACTGAATATTCCTCGTGCAGGATATCCTACTGAATATGCCTCGTGCAGGATATCCTACTGAATATTCCTCGTGCAGGATATCCTACTGAATATTCCTCGTGCAGGATATCCTACTGAATATTCCTCGTAGGATATCCTACTGAATATTCCTCGTGCAGGATATCCTACTGAATATAGGATATCCAGCAGGATATTATTTTTCCTGTTGAATATTCCTCCTAAATATTCTGCAGAATATTCCTCGTGCCGAATATTTCCCCCTCCCTCCCTCCTTGCCTGCAGGATATTCCCCACCTACTGGTGAGAGCTATTATCTACCCTCAGGTTGTAACTGTGACATAATGAATTTCAATTCCCCTCTGTGCCACAAGTCATGTACCTTACTGCTGCTGTGTGTGTGTGGGTAGTGGTGTCTTCCATCCCCTCACACACCCCTTCCCCCTTACACTCATTCCCCCTTACACCCATTCCCCCTTACACACCTCCCCTTGTTCGTCCTGTCTTCACCAGAGATCGCAATAGTTTAGATAATGTTTGAATATCCGTGTGTTTGGTTCGTCGAGGTGGATGGAGTTGTGGCGGGCGTGTGTGGATGTGTTGGCGGGAGTGTGTGTACAGTGTGATGAGTGAGAGTATAGAGTGAGTAGGGATGAGGAGGAGGGAGAGTGCGGTGTGAGAGTAAGATAAGAGGAGTGTCAAGAGCTGTGAGGGTGAAACACAAGCACAGAGCCACTGTATACACCAGGCAGGTGGAAGCAGCTCACCAATCCGTGTTAACCAATAGAGCGTCGCATTTTGAAGTATAAACACTCAACCTAAGGCCAAAAAAACTGCCATACTAGAAAAATGGAAACAGTTGAAGATGAAGATGAAGATTAAGCCACCCAAAAGGTGGCACGGGCATGAATAGCCCGTAAGTGGTGGCCATTTTAAGCCATTACCAGTATCAAGAGCTGATACTGGAGATCTGTGGAGGTGCGAATGCACCCTGCATGATGGGAGATGTCTCCCTTGTGAATGTGTTTAGATGAAGATGAAGCCACCCAATAGGTGGCACGGGCATGAATAGCTCGTAAGTGGTGGCCCTTTTGAGCCATAACGGAAACAGTTCGCATAGGGGGGTAGAAATACCCTAAGCGACTCTATCTGTTGTTGCTGTTTTAGATTTAGCTACTCAGAATGAAGTGTCCATGTAGCACAGGCTATGGTGAGCCCGTAAGTGTACTCTATCTCTTTGACATGTATTTTATTGTCTCTATAAACGTACTTAAACTTATACAACCACAGTGGAGTGAGGTGTTTACACAGGTGGGTACAGGAGTAGACCACCTATTACTCCTTTAGCGAGGTGAGAGCTTCCCTTCCCATAGCTCAATGTAAGCCTTACCCTTCCCATAGCTCAAGGTAAGCCTTGCCCTACATGTTTTCCTCGGCACACGACCCAGTTGCTGCTGGGAGAGTTGAAGGGCTGGTAGCAGCAGCAGCAGCAGCAGCAGCAGCAGCAGCAGCTAACTTCATTCACAGTCTAATTCGCGATACTAAACAAGAGGGTGGAGAGTCATTGCGTCTGGTGTCCAAGAGCTAAAATAGCAGGGTCCAGGAGTTGACACAAACACAGGTAGTATGTAAGAGGTGACTGTGGTGAGTAGCATGGAGGTGAGTGTCAGCTGTTTGGTGTTTACCATCAGTCACGTGGACAGTGTCAGCTGTTTGGTGTTTACCATCAGTCACGTGGACAGTGTCAGCTGTTTGGTGTTTACCATCAGTCACGTGGACAGTGTCAGCTGTTTGGTGTTTACCATCAGTCACGTGGACAGTGTCAGCTGTTTGGTGTTTACCATCAGTCACGTGGACAGTGTCAGCTGTTTGGTGTTTACCATCAGTCACGTGGACAATGTCAGCTGTAGCCTAGTGCCACATCTCATTGTCACTTTGGATTTGATAAGTGTTTGGGTCTTATTTCCTCTTAATGACTGATTTTAATCATTTTTGGCGAGAGCTGACGAGTCAGTAAGAGTGTAGAATAATTACTCACTAAAACATTTGAATATGATTGGCGTGTGAATTGAACGCTACGTATCTTTTCCTGGGCTAGGCTTGCCAACAGTATTACCTAACAACAAGTCCCTGTGACTGATGTATTTGCCTTGGGTCAAGTCCACACCACGCCACGCCTACACAGTAATATATGATCTTACAAGGAACCTCTTCACTGTTAGAGTAGCCACAATGCGGATCACAACGAGCACTGTGATATTAATACACAAATCAAATAAATGCACGGTTTTAAGTTAGCATGCAGCCTACAAGAAAACAGAAACAGGACATACCGGAGAAAG
Source organism: Procambarus clarkii (assembly GCF_040958095.1). NCBI lineage: Eukaryota > Metazoa > Arthropoda > Malacostraca > Decapoda > Cambaridae > Procambarus > Procambarus clarkii. The sequence goes on from NC_091167.1 coordinate 25,711,438, forward strand.
AGGAGCCAATGATTGTGCCACACAGTACAGTATAAGGTTTCCCTCAGTGTTATAGAGCCGTTGAGAGGTCGGTAGTGTGTGCGGTGATCACTGGTCAACACCCGTAGGGGGCGGCCACACGCCCAAACGGTCGAAATGCGCAGAGGACGTTAACACGTTTTAAGCGGAGCGTCAGAACACGTAGGGGGCGTCGCAAGGTGTGTAGCGACAACACGTGTGGGGGCGGGGTATGGCGCGCGTGCGGCAGGTGGAGCCTCCTGGCGTAGGTGTGTGAGGGCGGGAGACTGAGAGCTGCCGCCGGTGTGTGTGTGTGGCTGGAGACTTGCACGCTGCGTGACTGGCTTCAGCGTGTCGAGGAGGAGGAGGGGGGGGGGGCAACTTTCCCTTGCTTTGTGTGGGAGGGCTCCGTCACCACCCCCAGCACACACACACCCCCCTCCATGGGCTAGGGGTCGGAGACGTGACCTGCTGCCCTCGAGTACTAGTGCCATGATTTCTTGTTGCCATACTGTCGCCACCACCATATTAACTGCTCGTGTCAGTCATCCAATTGTACTCGTCTCCTTAGTAAGGCTTTCTAAGAGGAATGCCAAGACTTTCCTTTGCCCCAAACAAAAGGGGGGTAGACACCTAGCTTTCATGAGGAAATACTTGCCCTTTCCTCCTCATAAATCATTATACCTACACAAGTACAGTATTACAAATCAATAGTTGGACCACAAGCCCTTTCCGCCATCCTCGCGTTTCCGGAAGTTGAGATATAAATAGAAAAGGTTTTATCCAAATTTCACGGTTAACGAAGATGTTAAAAAAAATTGCCACTCCGGCGAAATCAGAATTGCTTGATGCGCACGGAGGTCACTGTTGGCGGTGCCGTGTGTCGTAGTGTACACGGGTGGACCCGTGTGGGCCACTACCAAATGTAAGGACTCTCCTGGGGCATTAATGCTCATGCAGAGGCACATATGTAGCAGCATGCTAATATTAGGTATTAACCAAGTATCAAAAATCTATTAAACGAGAAGCCCAAGTTGACTCAATTGACGACAGGTAGCCTAATGCAAGCATGTCTTTTGAACAACCACAGAGGGCGTCTATCTCCGCACAAGATCTGGTGGAAAGCTCTTCAATCTATCCAGACTCCGAGCAAAGACGAAAGTACAGATGAGAATCCTCAGGAACTTCCTCTTCGCCGACGACGCAGCCATCACCACGCACACAGCAGAAGGCCTGTAGCAGCTACTCAACCGCTTTGCCGCTGCCTGTTCCACATTCGGCCTGACAGTCAGCCTGAAGAAGACACAGGTGATGGAACAAGATGTCAATGCGCTACCCTGTATAAACATCGCAGACTGCGTGCTAGAGACGGTCCACGAGTTTGTGTACCTGGGCTCCACAATCTCAGACACTCTTTTTCCCTGGACACTGAGCTCAACAGGCGTATCGGGAAGGCCGCAACAACACTGGCCAGGCTCACAAAGCGCGTTTGGGAAAATTTCAAACTGACAGTACACACCAAGGTGCAGGTCTACATGGCGTGTGTGGTGAGTACACTTCCCTACGGCTCGGGAGTCCTGGACCATGCGCTCTCGCCAGGAGAGACGGCTCAATACCTTCCACATGCGGAACCTGAGACGCATCCTTGACATCACGTGGAGAGACCACGTCACCAACACAATAATGCTCGAGAGAACAGGAGTCCCTTCAGTGTTCACTCTCCTGAAGCAGAGACGCATGCGATGGCTGGGACATGTCACACGCATGGAAGATGGCCGCATACCGAATGACCTCTTGTATGGAGAACTGGCATCAGGAAAGAGGCCCACCGGAAGACCTCAGCTGCGTTTCAAAGACGCCTCCAATCGCGACCTCAAGCAGCTGAACATCGACATCAACACTTGAGAGACAGCAGCTGCGGACAGATCTGCCTGGAGATGCAAAGTGCAGAAGGGACTCCAGCAATTCGAGGACGAACTGGAGAGGCAGGCAGAGGATAATAGACTTCAGAGGAAGTCTCGACCACTGACAGACAACCGCTTCGGCTTTTATCTACACTCGCTGCGATCGGAACTGCTGTTCTTGGGTTGGACTACACAGCCACAGCAGGCGCTGCACCCAACCAGACACCCAGGTCACACCACCTTAACCCCAGGGGATTGACGGACGCCTACTGCACTGTATTAACCAGGTGAAGAGAGCGGTGCGCGCCGGGGTAGAGGTGAGGGGGGGGGGGGGCACGGGGCTCCCTCACAGGTGAAGCCAAGTGTAAAACTTTCCCTCTTATCATTCACCACTTTCACCGGGAGGGAAAACACACTACATTATTCACAGCTTTAACCTTTGTCTTGGTTTTCTTAAGATTCGTATATCTTACGCAGAGCTTGTGAGGGAGAGATGTTTCCTTTGTGTGTAGGAAATGGTGTAATATGTGTTGTGTAGTCTGGTGATGACGGTGTGGTGTAGCCTGGTTGGGGTCACGCAGAAGGCCTAAACATGGCCCACTAAGTCTTACTCATTCCTGTCTTACCTGAGCGGAGGACGAGTATTTATAACTTCCGTGTTGTCTTCAGTAAGATGATGATCAATGTGGTGAAGATATTACAAGGAATATGATGCAGTGTACAATCGCTAAAGTTCATGATACAGTGAGAGCACTGTGATGCTAGCACCACGTGAGCGCGCACAGTTGAAATCACCGTCACTAGCCAGCAGACGTGCTAAAACTAGCACCACCAGCAGCAGCAGCAGCCACAGATCCGAAACTATGCCTGAAACGTGGACAAAACGGGCCAATTTACCCCCAGAACGTGTGTGTACTCACCTAGTTGTACTCACCTAGTTGTGCTTGCGGGGGTTGAGCCTTGGCTCTTTGGTCCCGCCTCTCAACCGTCAATCAACAGGTGTACAGGTTCCTGAGCCTACTGGGCTCTATCATATCTACACTTGAAACTGTGTATGGAGTCAGCCTCCACCACATTGCTTCCTAATGCATTCCATTTGTCAACCACTCTGACACTAAAAAAAGTTCTTTCTAATATCTCTGTGGCTTATTTGGGCACTCAGTTTCCACCTGTGTCCCCTAGTGCGTGTGCCCCTTGTGTTAAATAGCCTGTCTTTATCAACCCTGTCGATTCCTTTGAGAATCTTGAATGTGGTGATCATGTCCCCCCTAACTCTTCTGTCTTCCAACGAAGTGAGGTTCAGTTCCCGTAGTCTCTCCTCGTAGCTCATACCTCTCAGCTCGGGTACTAGTCTGGTGGCAAACCTTTGAACCTTTTCCAGTTTAGTCTTATGCTTGACTAGATATGGACTCCATGCTGGAGCCGCATACTGTGTGTGTGTGTGTGTGTGTGTGTGTGTGTGTGTGTGTGTGTGTGTGTGTGTGTGTGTGTGTGTGTGTGTGTATAGGAAGTCGACCTTTGTCACTCTTTAAGTTGTTATCCATGTTAGATTTAGAAGTGTGTCTTAAGATCATCTTAGATATGCTCCTTAACGTCGTCTTAGAAGTCTTACTCTCTCTCTCTTTCTCTCTCTGACGGTGTGTGTGTGTGTGTGTACAGTGCTCAGTGGCTGTCTTGGTGGGCAGGAGCTGGTAAAGAGGGGAGTATTGTTAACAGTTGCCACAGCCTGTTGATACCATTGCCCGGGTTTCATTGTGGCAGATGTGGTAGTTGTAGTAGCAACAGTAGTTTTACCGTCAGCAGTAGTCTTGGCTGGAGAAGCAGTTATTGTGGTAAATGTAAGCAGGAGTAGCAGGAGAGGTGTTGTCGGCAGCAGCAGCACCTTCCGTTGGACTATTTTAGAGGTGTGGAATGTGTAGCGTTGGTGGTGGTGATCTCTGCTACTGCTGCTGCTGGTACTGGTCACCACCGTCTGCTACCCTCGCCCCCCCCCCTCACTCACTCACTCACACACACACACACACACACACACACACACACACACACACACACACACACACACACACACACACACACACACACACACACACACTCTCTCTCTCTCTCTCTCTCTCTCTCTCTCTCTCTCTCTCTCTCTCTCTCTCTCTCTCTCTCTCTCTCTCTCTCTCTCTCTCTCTCTCTCTCTCTCTCTCCGGGAGAGTTCTTTATGAGCAAGTTGGTGGCGTTTTTACTCTTGAAGTAAATGGTGAAATGTGTCTTTTGTTCCTGGTTAGCAGGGATCACCGTCCTCTCCTGAGAGATATAATTAACCTAACTTTACTATAAGGATAGTAAGCAAATGGAATGGCCTAAAGGATCAGGGGGACAGAAGCCAACTCAGTACCACATTAAATAAATATGACAATAAAAGGTAAGTTGGCGAATTGGTTAAGCAACTAACACTTTACAAGGCGGGGCTCAGAAGCTAACACTCGACTTGCAAGTACATTTAGGTGAGTAGACACATACAAGACCTTATCTCAAATATTGTAAAAAAAAAGAAGAAGAAAGGTTTGCTAAAAGGTTAGTCCCAGAACTAAGAGAACTGAGCTACGAGGGAACACTGAGATGAACTTATTAGTCCTTGAAGAAAGGAGACTCTGAGTGGACATAATCCCAACATACCAAATACTGATGGATAGCGTTATAGAAGACAAAACTGGACCAGCGGCGGGTGCTGGAGCCCTCTGGACCAGGGGCAGACATCGCCAGGACTCCCCAACACTTGGTAACATGGCTGGCGGAAGAGGAACGTCACGTTATGTTTACTAGGCTTCTGGCGAGTCATTCCGGCGGCTCGCGTGTCCCTTCCCATCCTCTCTTTCCTGTTAAGTGCAGGTTTTCTTCTCTGCTTGGTGATGCGTTGTCCAGTGTGACGGCACTCTCTCACGCACTCTCGTGTTTTCACTCTGGGTGACAGGAAGGGGAGAGTTCCCACTGGCACTTCCCATGTCCGGCCACTGCATGTACTGCCTCACTCTCACTTCTGTTTCCTAAGAAAGTTTCCAACTGGATTCTTGGTCCCGCCAAAATTTACAATGATGATAATTAATTATTATTATTATTATTATTATTATTACAGGATGAATCAATATGGAGAGTCTGTTTAATGCTTTTCGTGTGGGCGAAGGAAGGTTTTCCTTGTGGGTTACCTCTGTGGGACTCTTGTTAACTCCTGGTCGAGGTGCGGGTGCCAACTGGGGTGAGAGTGAGAGTGGTGGAGGACAGTTCCTGCCCGGGCACTAAGGTGGGCAGGAACATTTAGTTCTGAGTAGCTGAATCTAAAACAACAACAACAACAAGAACAGGTTACTTGGAGCATCAGAGTATGGGAGCAGAGCGACAACAGAGCCGCCCGTGACTGGTACTCCTCTGCAGGACACCATGCTGGGCCTACAGTGGTGCTCTTGACAATGACTTACTCTCCTGCTCTATAGTAACCCCCTCCATGGGGGGTCATGCTACCCTCTCTGCACTCCAGGCTTCAACAACCATCTGCACAACCACTTACGAAACATGTACGTCTTTCCTGGATCATGGGTGGCGTTGTTTACATTAATTGATCAATTTATGAGCTCCGAAGCACTCGGAGTTGTTTATAACAATAATAACCTTGGGTTGTGAAGTTTCAAATGTACAAACTGTTAAAAAATGTAAACATTGCCGGCATGATTAATGCTACCAAGTACAGGCTTCGTCAGTGGCTGCGGCCCGGGCTTGGGGAGTAGAACTCCTAGAGTCCTGTCCAGGTAAACTCCTGGCCCCGCTACTGGTCTAAACCATCCCCCTCCCTCCTCGTGTGGCGTGCAGGTTAAACCACCTGACGTAACTGATGGCCTATAATCCAACTGACAGACACAGGATGTGTGGGGTTGGGTTATTGGTCGCCAGCCGGGTCACTGTAAATTGCTGTCTTGACTACTGGTGGCGGAGTGTGCTTGTGGTGGTGCCACAAGGGCGCCCCCTGGCAGGGCGCCATCATCTCGGCCTCCCCAGGGTGCTACTACCACACTCGGCTTGATACCTGCTTGATGGGGCTTCTGGGAGTTGTTCTACTCCCCCAAGCCCGGCTTCGCATCTTCCTCACGCGTCGCTGGTCACACTTTGCTCGGGAATCGAACTCGGGGTCCAATCTGGTGCAAGTCGACTGCGTTAACCACTGCCATTTTCAGGACTTTGTCTCGACACTTTCTGTGACGAGGCGGGTCAGTTTGTGACCTGTGGGAAGACAACTTAAAAGACGGTGGAGACAGTTTGAAGACTTGAGTGACAGTGAGGGTCATAGACCTGTGTTGGGCCAGTATTATGGACAGGATGGGGAGGGCGAGTGAATTTCAGGTCCAACATGTTTAGGGGCTCCGAGGGCCGCGTGGCCCCACACTCTGGGCACTCAAAGTACCGCCAGGGTGGCACTCTTCCCCCCCCCCCACTTTGACCAACCACTTTTTTTTTTTGGGGGGGGGGAGTAAAGAGGAAGGTGAGGCATAGGTGAAGGGAAGTATAGAAGTGGGGAAATAGAGTGAGAGGTATGAAAGCAGGCGGGCTGTCCGCCTTGCTGACACTGGACGGTAGAGCGTTGGTCTCGCTTCATGCAGGTCGGCGTTCTATCCTCGACCGTCCAAATGGTTGAACACCATTCCTTCCCCACCGTCCCAACCCAGATCCTTATCCTGACCCCTTCCAAGTGCGATATTGTCGTAGTGGCTTGGTGTTTCCCGTGATAATTCCCTCCCTCCCTTCTCCCCCCCTCTGCACCCCCCAAGGTGGCACTCCCCGCCCCCTGCACCCCCTCTCCCATCCCCCCAGTGTCTGGTGGGGACAGACGACCCAGATTGTGTATATCCACCACAGTCGTCAGTGTGTGTTCTCTCCCGGTGATCTTACTCTCATGCCGTGTGTACCGCCCCCTCCCCCCCCCCCACACACACACACACACACACTGTGTGTGCCTCCAGCCTCCCTGTACGCCACACACACACACACACACACTGGGGGGCTGGTAGCTGAGTGGATAGCGCGCGGGACTCGTAAGGGCTGCTTCCTTGGTGTGTGTGTAGGGGGGGGGGGAAAGTTAGTAGTAGTTAGTAACAGTTTGACAATTGAGAGGGGGGCGGAAAGAGCAGAGATCAACCCCCGCAAGCACAACTAGGTGAACACAACGCCTCCACAACATGAGACTAGCCTCAGACTTTATCATTCTGGCACCCGTTACTATTTTGTGTTTATGTTACAGTTATGTGTGTGTGTTTGTGTGTGTGTGTGTGTGTGTGTGTGTGTGTGTGTGTGTGTGTGTGTGTGTGTGTGTGTGACGACAACAGTGTTTGGAAGAGGAAGGCGGGCATCTCTCCTGTGCCACAAGTCTCTAGTCCAACTTCTCGGTGAAGTCTCTTGTGCCGAACTATCGAGGTTTACATCTATCATTACTATCTTTATATAAATATATTTACATCTACATTACTATCGAAGTTTACAGCAGTAGCCCACACTTGCTCACCACGGCACCTCTTAACTTCTTATATAATGCAGGCGACGAGTCACAGTAACGTGGCTAAAGTAAGTTGACCAGACCACACACTAGAAGGTGAAGGGACGACGACGTTTCGGTCCGTCCTGGACCATTCTCAAGTCGATCTTATAATATTTATACATCACCGCATATGGAAATAAGTAATGATTATTGTTGTTGTTAAAGATTCGCTACCTGGAATGTAAAATTTCAAGTAGCACGGGCTATGGTGAGCCCGCAATGATTATTGAGACAGCAGCCTCGCTGGACATTATACAGCAGCCTCGCTGCCAACAATCTACTCTACACTAACTACTTGGGACACCTCAACTGACAAATTAGGCAACGCTTGGTGCTCAGCCTACCTTGACAATGGTGGTTACCCTGACGGTGATTACTGTCAAGAGTAATTACCACCTTAACAGAGACTACCTTGAACACGCCCCCCACTGCCTCCACCCCCCCCCAACCCCCTCTGCGGAAGTCACATTGATCGAGTCATATATAATTGACAACAAACAATTGGTGCCAATTATAACTAACAACCAGTTCAATGTGGAGTGAACTGGACCAATGAATCGGGTTCAATTCAATTTATTATGCACCCCATACCCATCCCGTGTTCGTTGAACACTTGCGCATCTACTCCCGAAACCTGTACATCTTTCAAAAGTCTTGACGGGTTTGTTTACATTCACCGAACACCTTTATCGAACACCTTACCAGCTTCCGAACTTAACAATCCGTGGTTATTATTGTTGTAAACACTCTCGTATTGCTTCGGAGCTCATATAATAATGTTTAATAAATGTAAAAACAAAAAACAACGCCATGTTGAAGATGTAGAGGCTTCGTATGTGGTGTTAGGGAGGTGCTGGGGGAGGTGGTGCACGGCGGCCTTCCTGCTGGGGAGTGGGGGGTGTTACACCCCTCTCTGTTGGCATTACTGCTAACAAGGACGTTATTGTGCTTAGCTGGTAACACTGACTAGCACGGCTTATGATAGTACTGAGCTAGTGAAGCTGATTCCTGAGCTGAGGTGGTAACACTGCAGGGAGCGGTTATTGTTGTGTTAAGGTGGTGATACTGATGACTGGTAGACTGGGGTGGCAGCAGGTGACTGGGGTGCCAGCAGGGTGACTGGGAGGCAGTATGATGCCAACAGGATGCCAGCAGGGTGGCAGCAGGGTGCCAGCAGGGTGCCAGCAGGGTGGCAGCAGGGTGCCAGCAGGGTGGCAGCAGGGTGGCAGCAGGGTGGCAGCAGGGTGGCAGCAGGGTGGCAGCAGGGTGCCAGCAGGGTGACAACATGATGCCAGCAGGGTGGCAGCAGGGTGGCAGCAGGGTGCCAGCAGGGTGGCAGCAGGGTGCCAGCAGGGTGGCAGCAGGGTGGCAGCAGGGTGGCAGCAGGGTGCCAGCAGGGTGGCAGCAGGGTGGCAGCAGGGTGGCAGCAGGGTGGCAGCAGGGTGGCAGCAGGGTGCCAGCAGGGTGGCAGCAGGGTGCCAGCAGGGTGGCAGCAGGGTGGCAGCAGGGTGGCAGCAGGGTGGCAGCAGGGTGGCAGCAGGGTGGCAGCAGGGTGGCAGCAGGGTGCCAGCAGGGTGACAACATGATGCCAGCAGGGTGGCAGCAGGGTGGCAGCAGGGTGCCAGCAGGGTGGCAGCAGGGTGCCAGCAGGGTGGCAGCAGGGTGGCAGCAGGGTGGCAGCAGGGTGCCAGCAGGGTGGCAGCAGGGTGGCAGCAGGGTGCCAGCAGGGTGGCAGCAGGGTGGCAGCAGGGTGCCAGCAGGGTGGCAGCAGGGTGCCAGCAGGGTGGCAGCAGGGTGGCAGCAGGGTGGCAGCAGGGTGGCAGCAGGGTGCCAGCAGGGTGGCAGCAGGGTGGCAGCAGGGTGCCAGCAGGGTGGCAGCAGGGTGCCAGCAGGGTGGCAGCAGGGTGGCAGCAGGGTGCCAGCAGGGTGGCAGCAGGGTGCCAGCAGGGTGGCAGCAGGGTGGCAGCAGGGTGGCAGCAGGCCTGGTAACAGGAAGTGGTGTACCAGACGAGGCGTCGCTGGTAGTGGGGGACATTACTCCACCTGGCAAGGACGTCTTGCTTATTACTATCTCTCTCTCTCTCACTGTGGCACACTGACGCTAACCACAACACTGACGTCTGTCTGGCGCAGTATTACCACCAGTGTTGTGGTAATACTGCGTCAGTATTACCACCAGTGTTGTGGTAATACTGCGCCAGTATTAATACTGTGTCTGCTGCAACGTGGAAGATACTGGAGGGCCAGATCCCACATTTCTACAGTCAAATAAGAACATAAAATGGAGGGGACGGTACGGAAGGAAGTGCAGAATAGGATCAATGAAGAGTAGAGGTACCAGAGGCTCTAGAGGTACCACGGGGTTCCAGGGGCTCCAGAGGTACCAAGGGCTCCAGAGCTCCACCAGCCAAGCACTGAGGGCGGCGGATCTTCGGAATCCCACCAACAAACATAAGAAATATTGCTGGAACCAAAGTGTGTGTGGGTTTGGCTTGGGACAGCACCACTCCTCCCACAACCCACTCCTGCAGGGACAACATTCCCAACATGCTGCCCACATTGCTAGCCAACATTGCTAGCCAACATTGCACATGTTGCGCCTCCCCCCCCCCCCCCCCGCCCCACTCCCTCCCTGGTCAAGCTGGGTTACCAACGTTGATACGACAATGACTCAGCGCAGATAACGCTTATCTTGCGTTAATTAAACATTACTGGGACGTGTTGCGCGGCCTTGCTCACGCTGCATAACTTTCTCACCATGTTATACACCCCCCCTCATCCGCATGATTAGATAGTACTATTTGTAACTATGTGCACCATAGTACACACTCTGACGTACTAAGCAGTTTGATAGAATTTTGTGCTATTCACTTATAAGAGTCCGATAAAATGAAACTAAAAAATGAATGTTGCTAGGCCTATTATAGCACACATATGTACTATATTAGGCCTCGGATAGCGTGTAATAGGCCTAGGAAGGTTAGATGAGGTTAGTTTAGTTTGTCTTTGCAACATATATGTACAATATTTTCCGATCTATCCAAATTCAATATGTCCGATTTCTACTTTCTAATTGCCGTGAAGGTCGGTATATGTACTATGGTCCTCACCGTCACTATATGTACTACCACAACAGGAGGATGGTCTGGGGTAAACACTTAGCACAGTGGTAAGATAATAGTCCACTGTAATGGTTCTCCTGAAACCCTGGCTGTAAACCAACTAGCGGGTCGTGTTCCAAGGAAACTAGTTTAAGGTTTACCATAGGAAGGGAACGTCTCTTGAAGGGCACTTGTAATTCCCTGCTGAAGGGGGGGGGGGAATAAGAAGTCCCCTACCCACTCCACCCACGCTCCCCCCCCCCACGCTCCCCCCCACCCACGAGACATGGGAGGGTGGGTACCAAAGCACTGTTTATATATTTATTCATTTCTTTATTATGCACCACATACCCATCCTGTGGGGGGGAAGGGTTACAGAGGCACATAATGGGGTCAGGAACTGAACCCATAGTTCGTTTAGCTAAGCAAGTGACGGTCTTGTCAAGCTAGTTACACAATTGTTAGTATTACATACACATGTACACACACCCACAAGCACAAATAGTGCTTGCTTGCTATATATAGAGAGACACCCGCAAGCACAAATAGTTGAGAGGCGGGACCAAAGATCCAGAGCTCAACCCCCGGAAACACAACTAGGTGAGTACAAATAGGTGAGTACACATGTGTCGCACAAATTAATTTTTTTACTAGTATCATTCAAGTTCATCAGATATACGACTGACAGTATAAATCTTTCTTGGGGCTTGTTAATACTTAAACCTTGTTAACTTGGAGATTTTGGCTCCGTTCTCTTAAGTGTTTGCACAACCTCAGTCCCTGCTGGCCCAAGCTGAGGCCCTCACAACTCTGTCTGTGCTCGAGATCAACCCCCCTAACACAACCCACTGTACAGTCTTGTATATATAAATGATAATAATGTGTTCTTTGAGTACAGGAAGTGCGGGAAGCACTTTTTTTTAAGTTAAATAATGACCAGCACTTGTGGGCGGTCCGTCCTCATCTAAATTGGTCAGATGCTTCATAATGCAACTGCTTGTTTAGGAATGAAGAACCTTTACATACCACTAACGACAGATGTTCAAACTTTTTGTTAACGGTCCTTCCTGTCCTTCCTGTAATCACGTGACACATTTTGTTTTAAATTCATCAAATATAAATATTTACCAACCGAACAAAACCAAAAACCTAGGCTATCCTTGGCCTAAACTATACATACAATTTTAATACTTTAAAATAAAATTAATTTCTTTCAGAGAGAATTTAATGTTTAGTTACACCGTATAGAACAGAATGACGAATGATATATCATTCGTATATCAGTCGGGTGAGTATAGCCTGAGAATGGTGGGTGAATAATTTTGTTTTATATACACAGGTGGGTACAGGAACAGACGACTGGCGACTCTCTCCTAATAGGAAGGGAAATGGAGCTTTCCCTTGCCATAGCTGGTGGAAAGCCTTTCCCACGAGTTCTTGATTCATACAGAGTAGCATCTCGCTGGTGGGAATCGTGTGAACTTTCTCGCGTTTTTTTCACGTGTGTGAAATACTATTCACTTCCATCAACATTTTTGGAGAATGTGGAGCATAACACAGGGTTGATGATTTATGGAACCACTTACCAGGTGACACAATAGACGTGGGGGATACCTAATTGTTTCAAGTGTAGGTTAGACATATATATATATATATATATATATATATGAATGAATTTGGGTGGATATAAATAGGAGCTGCCTCTTATGATCGAATAGGACTTTTGTATTTTCATTTATTCCGATGTTCTTAGGTAATATAATTCTTGTTACTGAATAAGAGATGTGGTGGCAAGACTCACCCACGTCCCAGTTCCACATGAGGCTGCAGCTTCAACTTTGAACCCATATAAAACTTGTTCCAGGCGTCTTAATACACGCGCCACACTCCACGAGGGAGGAAGTGGAATAAATACAACAATTATCAACAACAACTCTAACTTCACACATAAAAATCCTTGAAAGAGTGCTAAGAAGCTCACAAAAGACATGGACTCACAGCGTCTGCATAACCCTGGACAACACGGGTTCAGAACACAGCGCTCCTGCCTCTCACAGCTTTTTATTATTATTATTATTATTTTCTACCACAGACGTAGCCACACATTTACAATGCTAACCAGCATATACACATTTTCTTCTGTCCTCCATGGACAGGGTGAGGGATTTGTCAAACATATAGTTCAGGGATTTATTGAACAACCACAGGTGATTGTAGTGCTTTTAAAATGTTAGGCTAAGCTACATACGTAAATACATAGATACAGCTGCAGATACAGCTGCTGGACCACTATGACGTGGTCTTACCTGCCGGGGAAGACAAGCAAATCGTTGTTGTATTATACACACATTTCGCGAAATCTTTCGACAGAAGTAACCATGATGTTATTGCTCACAAAATGCGTGCAACAGCAGTTACCGGCAAAGTAGGAAGAGGAATCTTTAATTTTCTTTTTTTTACGCCGTTCACTTTGTGCATTTTTGTTCTCGTATTGGCATCCTTAGTGATATTTAGCGCCTTTTGAATATCCCGCACGTATGACGGTGCTTCATAGCCTTCCCGGCGTGGTGCCTTCTTTTGATAATTACTTCAATTTCCAAACGAACAAAAGCCATTATTTATTTACCAGAACCTTAATATGTTAATACAGTATTAATAGAGAGGTCAAGTGGTGGTGGTGTTAAGGGTTGACGGGGAATTAATGCTGCTTGTCTTTAACTTCAGGTAGAGCGTGATGGGCGGGGAGCAGAGCCGGGACGCGGGCGGCGGGGTGGGCGGAGGTGGGCGGGTGGAGGTGTCGGAGAGGCAGGCACCAGACTCTAACCGCCCCACCTCCACCTCCCCGCGACCTTCCATCTGCTCCGACGGCGACCTCCCCTATATCTCCTACACCGTCAACAGACCCATAGGCGGTGAGTACCGGCGCCCCTTCACCAGTGCGAAGTGCGCTCTTCGCCACACTCCACCATAACTTGTACGGTTCTCATGTCCTCCCACTCTCGGAGTTACAACCCCGCTCCTGTGCCAGGTAAGTCAGTCCACTACGGGCTCACCATAGCCCGTGCTACTTGGAACGTTTTGTTCCCAGTAGCGGAATCTAAAACAACAACAGCTCTCACTCTCCTTAATTTATCCAGATAATTGATCACTGTCGTGTTTTTCACCAAAGTAATGCTGACTCTCCTGCCTTCCTCACAAAGAATTCCTACTGACCTCACTTGCCAAAGATTATTTTGACTGTTGCCTCCGGAGGCGACTAGTTTATTGTGCACCCCATACTCATCCTGTGAGCCGTAGCGCAAAAAAGGATTACAGAGGGGCACAAAAGGTTTTTATCAGACCTCAACGGACAGTTTTACATTAACAATTATATCTCACCTGCACACCTTATAAATATGATGTCTGCAAGTAACAAACTTGTTTGACCTGCAACATCTATGTATTCACTGTTTTAGTATACATAGGATGTATGTTATTTGTTAATACAAAACTAAATTTAAATATTGGATATTACAGGATAATAGCAGGATTTATTTACTAGAAGGGAAATAGGGATACAGTGCAAAGATTTCCCATATTTTATTTGTAATAAGATGGTTTGCCATTTCGTTCAGCATAAGTTTGGATTGATCTCTAAATGGCTACATTGTTTACAGTGTAAGATATAATGCTCTAGTGTGTGTGTGTCTGTCATTGTACACAAACTTTACACTTTACTACATCTACATCCCTGTATAAGCCCAAGTGCTTATACAGGGATGTGTATAAGTACTTGGGCTTGTACACTTATACACTTGGGCTTATAAGCCCAAGTCGTATTAGAGCTGTGAAGACTAGTAAACTAACAGACGTTTAGTTTACTAGTTTCCCCCCATATAAGTGTTTCTTAAATACATTTCATGGTGACGAACACTGAATTGCCAAGTTCCTGCTCGCAGTTTTCTACTTCAAATTCATCTAAAAAAAAAAATCCCAAATGGCCTGACTTGCCAACGAATTCCCAAATGTCTTGGCTTTTTCCCAAGAAGTGAGATCCTCGAGTCGTCTGAAGCCTACCTAACTGTGGTGAGGTGGTACAAAGGCTGGGCACATGTGGTGTCCTCATTACGGGCTATTCATGCCCGTGCCACCTCTTGCGTGGCTTAATGTTCATCAATCAATGAGTGTCGTGCGAGACACGTGTCCACGACGCCACAAGCCCCCCCCCCCCGACCCACCTGCTCCGATAAAGTATGAGTAGGAAGCAGTATGGTCTAGTCCTGAACATGCTTCATGAAAAGGGGTGGTACACTTTTAGGTGTATATTTCCCGTGCAGGCGAGGAGTCACAGTAACGTGGCTGAAGTATGTTGACCAGACCACACACTAGAAGGTGAAGGGACGACGACGTTTCGGTCCGTCCTGGACCATTCTCAAGTCGATTGTGAATATATTTCCCGTGACATAAGCTTGAATGTTTGCACTATATAATATATATATATATATATATATATATATATATATATATATATATATATATATATATATATATTATTAGTATATTTTGGTAGCAGTCTTTCCTGTAGACATATATTATTAAATATGACCGAAAAAGTAAGATTAATAATTCTAATACGAATTTTCTCAATATTTCTTATATTTCTTTTCACTGTTGATGGTAACTGAAAAATCAATTCTCCAAAATAAAAATGAATTTTGGAGAATTGATTTTTCAGTTACCATCAACAGTGAAAAGAAATATAAGAAATAATGAGAAAATGCGTGTTAGAATTATTAATCTTACTTTTTCGGTCATATTTATATATATATATATATGCGAACAAGCCTGAATGGTCCCCAGGACTATATGCAACTGAAAACTCACACCCCAGAAGTGACTCGAACCCATACTGCCAGGAGCACACTGCTGGTGTACAGGATCCCTCAACCGCTCGACCAACACGACCGGTCAAAAGAGGATGGTAGCCTAGGCTATTTCCATCCCCCGCCGGCACTCGGTTGGTAATCTTGGGCATGGTATTTTATCAAATCACCTCATTCTTTGGGACACACGTGAGGGACACAAGTGCGAATAAGCCTGAATGGTCCCCAGGACTATATGCACGTTCACAGTCACTATATAAACGTTCACAGTCACTATATAAACGTTCACAGTCACTATATAAACGTTCACGTTCACAGTCACTATATAAACGTTCACGTTCACAGTCACTATATAAACGTCCACGTTCACAGTCACTATATAAACGTTCACGTTCACAGTCACTATATAAACGTCCACGTTCACAGTCACTATATAAACGTTCACAGTCACTATATAAACGTTCACGTTCACAGTCACTATATAAACGTTCACAGTCACTATATAAACGTCCACGTTCACAGTCACTATATAAACGTTCACAGTCACTATATAAACGTCCACGTTCACAGTCACTATATAAACGTCCACGTTCACAGTCACTATATAAACGTCCACGTTCACAGTCACTATATAAACGTCCACGTTCACAGTCACTATATAAACGTCCACGTTCACAGTCACTATATAAACGTCCACGTTCACAGTCACTATATAAACGTCCACGTTCACAGTCACTATATAAACGGTCACGTTCACAGTCACTATATAAACGTCCACGTTCACAGTCACTATATAAACGTCCACGTTCACAGTCACTATATAAACGTTCACGTTCACAGTCACTATATAAACGTCCACGTTCACAGTCACTATATAAACGTCCACGTTCACAGTCACTATATAAACGTCCACGTTCACAGTCACTATATAAACGTCCACGTTCACAGTCACTATATAAACGTCCACGTTCACAGTCACTATATAAACGTCCACGTTCACAGTCACTATATAAACGTTCACGTTCACAGTCACTATATAAACGTCCACGTTCACAGTCACTATATAAACGTCCACGTTCACAGTCACTATATAAACGTCCACGTTCACAGTCACTATATAAACGTCCACGTTCACAGTCACTATATAAACGTTCACAGTCACTATATAAACGTCCACGTTCACAGTCACTATATAAACGTCCACGTTCACAGTCACTATATAAACGTCCACGTTCACAGTCACTATATAAACGTCCACGTTCACAGTCACTATATAAACGTTCACAGTCACTATATAAACGTTCACAGTCACTATATAAACGTCCACGTTCACAGTCACTATATAAACGTTCACGTTCACAATCACTATATAAACGTTCACGTTCACTATATAAACGTTCACGTTCACAGTCACTATATAAACGTTCACGTTCACAGTCACTATATAAACGTTCACGTTCACAATCACTATATAAACGTTCACAGTCACTATATAAACGTTCACGTTCACAGTCACTATATAAACGTTCACGTTCACAGTCACTATATAAACGTTCACAGTCACTATATAAACGTTCACGTTCACAGTCACTATATAAACGTCCACGTTCAGTCACTATATATAAACATCCACGTTCACAGCCACAATATAAACCTCCAAAGCCACCATAAAAACGTTCAAAAGTTGACCTTTTATCATACCATCAAGACACATTACTCCAGTTTTACATCCACTGCAAACATATTTGCACCTTTACATGCACTAATTAAACACGAGCTGTAGACAAGTCGACATCACCAGTGGAGAAAAACATCCACAAGTTTATAAACAAATCACAAACGCCTTGGAGCTTCCACTGTAGAGTGTCCGTGTTCCTGCTTGACACAGGGAGCGAGCGAGGGCCCGCCGGGGCCCGCGACTCCAAGATTATCGGTAGATGTTTCACCAACGACATCTTCCTGGGGAGTTTGGTTCTGTAGCGCGCAAAATAACCTTGGGAAGAAAGGGTTGGCTGGCTGTAAGAGTTGTGGTGTGGGGGGGGGTCCGGCTGGCTGGCTAGCTGGCTCGCTCGCTAGCCGGCTTCCTGTCCCAGAGGTGGGGGAGTTGGTTAGCTGGCTGGTTAGCTGGCCTGCCTGCCTGCCTGCCTGCCTGCCTGTCAGGCAGGCAGGCAGGCAGGCAGGCAGGCAGGCAGCCAGCCAGCCAGCCAGCCAGCCAGCCAGCCAGCCAGCCAGCCAGCCAGCCAGCCAGCCAGCCAGCCAGCCAGCCAGCCAGCCAACCAGCCAGCCAGAATGTGTCCCAGTTCTGAGATCTGCCTGTAAGGAGAGCTGTGGAGAGCCCTGACCAAAACACCCGGACGATGATAGTGGAATGTTTACGTGTAGACCTTCCAAATACGGCCAGGGGGCAGGGAGGTACTAGCGTGATGGTGGTAGATAATACTGGTAGGTGGTGGTGGTGGTAGATGGTACTGGCTGGTAATAGTGGTGGAGGCTACACACACTTTTTTTGTGTGTGTAGTTGCTATTATTTTCCGACTTTCGCCCACCAGTCCTCCCGGCTGGTCGCATGTTCACTCTGCGCTAGTGTTCTTGTTGACAGTTCTCTCACCCGTGTCACACATGTGGCTTACGAGTTAAATTACCAGCAGTGGCAGAAGAGAGGATATAATGATGTTAGTCAACAACTCACTTGTTACAACTTGACAATTGAAGATACTGTGAGCGTCTCCATGAACGAATATTAACACAGTCAATATAACACATATTAACACAGTCAATATAACACATATTAACACAGTCAATATAACACATATTAACACAGACAATATAACACATATATAAACATAAGTGATGAGGAGACTGACCAACAAGGACGGTCTGGGGGGACGTAGACACCACAACATAGGAAGAACAAGGCAGACATGACGGTGATATATAACAAGTATAGGGTAGAAGCAGACCAAGAAGCACTGTTCACAGTAGTGAACAACAGAACGAGGGGACGTGCACGGCAACTAGAGGTAAGCGAGCCACACAAACTGTCAGCAAGAACATGTTCAGCACAAGAGCAGTACATAGATGGGTTAGAATAACAACAGAAAATATTGTAAGAGGAAAGATGGTATAAACGCCGCATTAAATAACAACATTCTGCAGAGGCGAGGCTTAAGAGCTGTAGTTCTTGAGTGTACAGGAACTTGCAGGAAAGTGTGGCTTAAGGGAAGGGCTTCACAGACATTTATCTTACCCCAGTACCAAATGTAGCACCACGCAACCCTACAGAGGGAGAGAGAGAGAGAGAGAGAGAGAGAGAGAGAGAGAGAGAGAGAGAGAGAGAAGATAAGAGAAGAAAGATAAAAGAGAAAGCTAAGCTAGAATAAGATGGCAACAAAGTCGTTGACCACAACGACTCTTGGCACAGCTTCACCCTAACTTAGTACAGCTACTCCACACTGTCCCAGCAGCCCTAAACCCACCCAACCCTCGGCACCCTAAACCCACCCAAACCTAGGCACCCTAAATTCACCCAACCCCTGTTACATCACAGTACGGTATATATGATCACTATACAGGTGTTCTTCATGAATACACATGCGTTAACTGATTAGAATTACCGGAACGAGTCTTGACAATTCAGCCTCACATTCTGGGGTAAGACCAAATTGTCAGCAGTTTAGAGCAGCTCAACATTCCTCGACAATTTTCAGGTGGAAGAGGATGTTTGTCTTACTGTATAGTTGCCAGCGGAGGTTTGAGGAGACAATGGAAGGAGCACGTGAATATTACAACTACATTATAGGAGATATATATTCTGGTATAGTACAGTAAGAGACCGTTGGAAGAGACCAACAGAAGACGCCTCGAAGTTGTGAAATGGAAAACATTGGCTTCTTAGTCTTTGAAATTGAAATTGAAATAAGTTTATTGAGGTAAAATACACACAAAGGGATGAGGTAGCTCAAGCTATTCTCATCCCGTTCAGTACATCGTGTTAATACATACATAGACACACATCACAAACAATAAACATATTACCGAATGTTTATTCATTCGGTAATATGAATAAACGTGGGCCTCCCGGCTGCTAGTAAGACAAAGAGCCTTACAGACCAGGCAGTCACCAGGGAAGCCTAGCCACAGGCCAGGCTGCGGGGAGTACCAGAGCTCACAAAATCGTCAACATGTGTTTAGCATTATCTGGGAGCCTGGGCACTAGAGTCTGCTGGTGCGATAATAACCTCGTAGCCAAGCCTTTTTTCGTCCACATGCATGCGAATTCTGACGTCCCCACATATATGTACAGAGGCTGTGTTTAGCCACATATCCCCCATCTGTATAGCTATGACTGCTGTGTTTTACCCAATCAAACTGACCCAGCCCGTGACAATGGCATGGAGGAATATCGAAGGTTTGGTGTATGTTATAAATGCCAAATATTAGTGAGTATTACGTGTGTGACTCCGTAGCCCAGGTATGTGATGCTTATAAAGGTATCCTCAACTCTGACATTTAATTTGATAAGAAACTTCCTGTAGTGAGAGGAAGCGCCAGACTTCTCTGTGTGCACTCCTCACCACCTTCACTCTTATATGACTTAAACTCCCATGCTGCTGCCTGACAAACTCCCACGTTGGTGTCTTACCACAGAGAGAGGGTAGTTTTAGCGTTGTAATTGTGTTATGTTGTTTGAGGTTGTAGCAGTTATCTCAGAAGCAGGTTAAGGCAGGACCCAGGCACGTTGGTGGTGGGTGAGTAAAAGGCTGAGTGATACTCATGTGTACTCACCTAGTTGTCCTTGCGGGGGTTGAGCTCTGGCTCTCTGATCCCGCCACTCAACTGTCAATCAACTGGTGTACAGGTTCCTGAGCCTACTGGGCTCTATAATATCTACATTTGAAACTGTGTATGCAGTCAGCCTCCACCACATCACTGTAACTACTGTGACACTGACACTGTGTTTACTGGTGGGTGGACCAGACTCACCCAAGCACACGTCGCGGGGGATGCGCGGGCTGCGTGGTGGGGGAGGGTCACCGCGCAGGACCCGTCGGCGACAGTTCCAGCAGCGACCTCAAGAGGTGGTGGTCGTCCGCGAGGCTGCCACCAACACCGCCGGTGTCGACCCCGAGTTGGCCAGACTTCAGGTGAGTCAGTTCTCTCTCTCTCTCTCTCTCTCTCTCTCTCTCTCTCTCTCTCTCTCTCTCTCTCTCTCTCTCTCTCTCTCTCTCTCTCTCTCTCTCTCTCTCTCTGCGTCCTTGTCCCCATTCCTAACTCCCCTACTTCCTCCATCCCGCCCACTCCTACTACTAAGTTCCTGCACTATAACTCACCTTCTACAATCCCATATAAATCTCTTACATTTTCCTATACGTAGATCTGTCCAGATGCAAGCTAAACTGTTGAATTTGTACTATAAACATTGTTTTACATTTATTTCATATTGTACTATGAAAAATATTGTTACCACAAGCAGTGGACCCGCGAACAACTGGTTGTGATGGTATATTGATTCACACTCCTTGGTTCTCACCATCACTGTGAACTGTGAGGTTATTGTGTCAGGTGAAGGTGAGAGCTTTATATTGTGAGGACACATGCGCCTTCCACAGTTAGAGCCCCACTCCTGTGCCAGGTAAGTCCACTACGGGCTCACCATAGACCGTGCTACTTGCAACTTTTTGTTCCCAATAGCTGAATCTCAAACACCACCAACAATACGCCTTCCAGTGTGTATCTTCCAGACCCAGACACACACACACCTTCCATATAAACCTTGTCGCGTGGCGATTGCTTCCAGGCGCTGTCCTACGCCTCATGGCGGCTTTGTATACACAATCCCTCCTTATGTTGAATTCCCATATATTATCATAGTCTTTCTTGCTTCATGCTTGTCTTGTGGTGTTGGTAATCAGCGAATAACGAGCCTGGTTGTATCTGGTGGCAGTCCATCCCGACGTTCCTGCCCATCATGCGGGGGGCGCTGACGGCACCGTCGGCACGTGATCCAGAGGTCCTGGAGCGACTCAACGCGGGCGCCATGGTGGAGCTGTGTCGCCGCTACCAGATCCACCTGCACGCAGCGGCCGCCGCCACCAGCCACCACCAGGATAACCTCTCCGCCAAGATCAGGGAGGTCAGTATACCCCCACACCTGTTATCATACGCTCTTCACGTGACAGTTGTTCACACTATGCCACATAAAGGAGTCTGCGCGCAGAGACCAGAAACCTAAGTTTGCCGGTACACTTTTCAATTTCACTTTGTGGTAGCCTGCTGAATGCCTCTTGTGTTCCACAGATGGACGCCGGCGTGAGCGGCCTGGTGTCGCAGGTGACGGAGCGACAGAAGAACTTCGCCAGGTACGCGGAGAAGCTGAGTCAGGTGACGGAGGTCAGTCACGCCCTCGCCCGCTGCCACGCCTCCCTCAACCACATCCTCGAGAGCCTGGAGACCCTCAATGACTCCCTGCCCATCCAGGAGAGGCTGGAGCCCTTCGTCTGGACCACCGGCTGATCTGCCGGCCGCTGGGTGACCGCTGGGGTGGGGAGGAATGCAATAAACACGAGAGTATAGTGAGAAGGCTCACCTTACAACCTTACTTCCCCGCCCACTGACTGCGCGGGGAAGAAATAGGAGTCGAGGAAGACAATGGGAAAGATAGTGTACATGAAATAAATCAAGGGAAATATAGCTGATGAATGTAGTAATTGAAGGGTGAGAGAAGATGGCGGTAATATAGGTGGAAGAGGAACCCACGCGACAGGTCACAAAGAATTATGAAAAACACAAATTGTATATAAATCAGTATGGTGGGCGTCTAGGTAGATCAGCAAAGTAGATGTGTACACGAAGGTAGATCAACAGCGTGGGCGTGAGAATAGTTTAGACAGTAAAGGAAATGTGAAATATTTTGCACCCAAATAATATGAAAGTAAAAATAATAAAACTTGAAAAATATAATTTGAGTGCAAGGCCATGAAAGAGGACCTAATCTCGGAGAAACTTAATGAGAATACAAAAAAAAATCTATACATGACATGAATTCAAATATACTCGTTGTATTCACAGATTGGGAATGGTACTTACCCATAGTCAACATTCAGAAACCTGTTAAATGTGATTAAGGAATGGGATTGGTGTCAGGTGTGTGTGGAATACGGTTGTGTTTTAAACCTATTTAATGCTAGGCTTAGGTTCTTTTTGGGGAATATGTTACTTAAACCCTATTAAGTGGAATGGCTGTAACCTAAGTGATAACGAAACCTATATCAAATGGGTGCACACAATTTTAGCACGGTCAAAGTCTTTGTAAAAATATGTGTATGTTAGGTGACCCCTCACTTTAAATTTGAATGTTGATGTTGAGACGATTCAGGCATGATGGTAGGGGGGGGGATGAAAGGTGTTTCGTACACAACATTGTGTGTGTGTGTCTGCCGTGTCAACTTTGTGTTAATCTTTCGTGTTCTTGTTATTGTATTGTTAAAATTCAACTTAGTCATCCATGGGAAATGAGTTAATGCTCTCCAGGTTGAAGCGAATGGTGTTGATTACATTGTATATTATTTATTTAAATATTAATGGTCAAAATACACAGAGTTTCACTCAGCCTTATTGTGTGTGTGTCTGTGTACGAACACGCGCGTGCGTGCCTGCGAGATAATGCGCTGCATGCGTTAGAAAGAAGAGCCTAATATAAAGCAATGATTCATGCCTAAATCTTTGACTTGACTCATTCCGTCATGCGGAACAACATGTCTACAAGAACGACTGCCCCAACCCCTGAGGATGTAGTGTGCATATTGACCGTCTTGCACAATCATTGGTGCGATGGTGACGGTACTGTGTACTTTTGAGGTGATCCTGAACGTCATGGGTTCGAATCCTGGTCGGGTCATGTAGTGATTTATGGTTTGCGTTTTCCTGAAGCCTTTATATATAATGAATTATAATGATATATATAATATATATATATATATATATATAATATATATATATATATATATATATATATATATATATATATATATAATATATATATATATATATATATATAATATATATATATAATATATATATATATATATATATAATATGTATATATATATATAATATATATATATATATATATATAACTGAAAACTCACACCCCAGAAGTGACTCGAACCCATACTGCCAGGAGCAACGCAACTGGTATGTACAGGGACGCCTTAATCCGCTTGACCATCACGACCGGACATAAGGAAGTGATAGCCGAAGCTATTTGAACCACTTCCCCGCCGGCACTCGGATGGTAATCTTGGGCATAGCATTTTATCAAATCACCTCATTCTTTGGGGCACACGTGAGGAACACAAATGCGAACAAGCCTGAATGGTCCCCAGGACAATATGCAACTGAAAACTCACACCCCAGAAGTGACTCGAACCCATACTGCCAGGAGCAACGCAACTGGTATGTATAGGGACGCCTTAATCCGCTTGACCATCACGACCGGACATAAGGATTAAGTCATCCCTGACATCAAGCGGATTAAGGCGTCCCTGTACATACCAGTTGCGTTGCTCCCGGCAGTATGGGTTCGAGTCGCTTCTGGGGTGTGAGTTTTCAGTTGCATATTGTCCTGGGGACCATTCAGGCTTGTTCGCATATATATATATATATATATATATATATATATATATATATATATATATATATATATATATATATATATATATATATATTATAAACAAGTCCTGTATACGGTTGTATAATATACAACCAATACGGTTGTGGTGCATACGGGCATACCTTCAAGCTACTGCATATATCCGTTCAGCCTCTTGTCCTTCTAATAGTGTAACATGGGACCGTATAAAGGTCTTCCTGAGATGCCTCGTAACTGGACCTCAAATTACACTCTTCCTTCATGTCCACTTCTATTTTGATGAGCATTCAGGCGCGCGAATCCCTCTGTCGTGAGGTATCGTCTCACACGCGGCCTCCACTCTCCATGTTCTAGCATTTTAATGTGTACAATACAATAAAGATTTACGTCAAGAGCACAAAGATGGCGAGACAACATAGAGGAGGCCTGGCGACAGACGGAGCCAGGGGGCCAGATGTTGGCCGCGAGGCCTTGACGAGGCGACGACAGAAGCCAGCTTGCACGACCGGCGCGCCCCCTGCCCGCCTCGTGGACACCTCACCTGCACGCCACGGCAAAAACTCTTCACAATCTCCTCCAACGAAACCACATTAATGGAATTATTGCAAAATGGATGTTTCCCAAGTCCTTGGAGGTCATGACGATAAATCTAGCAGGGTATTCCTGCTAGATTTAGTTCAACCAAGGCGAGTTGTTTCTGGTCATGCAACTGGGATGGAGTTTCGAGGTGCCTGCTGAAGCGCCTATGGAGGGAGGCCTCAGTATGGCTTTAATTAATATACCTTTGTTGGAAAAGTTACTATTCAGTCTAAACACATAATTAATATAGCCTTCCCGGCTTGGCGCCTTCTTTTGATAATTACTTGCGTTATGAATAGTTCACTGCTAGATTGCTGGAGAAGCTTACTAGTGATCAGATCTGTAAAGTTTATTTAAATATTAACTATAGACTATGGGTTATCAATTACGGCGTGTATGTGTGTACTCGCCTATTTGTGCTTGCGGGGGTTGAACTTTGTCTCTTTGGTCCCGCCTCTCAACTGTTAATCAACTGGTGTACATTTTCCCGAGCCTACCGAGCTCTATAAGCCTAATGCTGTACCGACTGAGCTTAGTGTGTGTGTGTGTGTGTGTAAGGCGCGGTATTTCGTCCTGAGGGAGAGTGTTGGTGGACATCGGAGCTGACTCACGCTGCCTCAAGGGGCCCACTTCGCTACTTCTCCCCCTCGCCACCTTGGGTCGACGCCAGTAATTTTATCCCGGGGAAAATACACAATGAGCCAAAGTTGCAAGGTGTAGTTGTGACAAGGGTACAGGGCTGGAGATGATCATAATGAAACGTAAGGCAGGTGGTCAATGTAGAAGAATGTCAAATCCACGAGAGTGGAGAGACTCGGGGTGAAGCTGGCCACCAGTGTACACAAGTCCAGTTTTATTGCAACCATTTTTCGATTTATTTCTCTGCGACTCTTCACTTTTTATCCGCGATGACTGAACAAATATATTTGTTCTTTGTAGTTTCCAGTTTTTTAGGGTAACCAATTTTTCTGAGTAGAGCACGTAGTGTGTATAGTGTGTGTGTATATATAGTGTGTGGAGAGAGAAAGTCCTCATCCAAGAGAGGCCTCTAAAACAAGAGAAAGTGGTATATGTGAGGAGAATGTTGGCGCGGGTGTAGCGTGGCGTCAGCAGGGGCCGCTGCCAGTAATACCCTCAACGCGTGTTTCCCCTCATTCTTGTCATTCTTATCTTGTCACACTCGCTGCCCACTTGCCTTACTGCCTCGCATTCTTCCTAACCGCTCCCTCTACACTCACGCTCTCAATTACATTTATATATAATACTAGAAGGGTACCCAGCTGTGTCCTGGCCTGTCTCTTCCTCCTCTATTTCCTTCTTTCCCCTCACCCCCTGTTCCTACTCCCTCTCTTCCCCCCTCTTCCTCCTCCCCTTCGTTCCCCTCTAGCGCTCTCTCTCTCCGTCAAAATGACAAATAACATTAAGAACAATTCACACAGTCGGTTCATCACTACATAGTCTATAAAGTCTTTGGGTAAAACATAATTTTAAGGGGGACTTAAAAGGTAAATATTATAATTCGATTTTTTTTTAATTTTGGAATGACCAGTGCAGTCTCCAATATTGCCAAAAAATAATAATCCAGAATCGAACCATTTGGTATTGTAAGATGTTCATGGAGAGTGACGTTAGCAGTGTCACTTATCGATTTTTTCTTGCTTCGAATCCTTACCCACCCATGATGGGCACGTACCCAACAGCAATTATTCGGAAAAATTGGGTGAAGCTAGCCCCAAATGTTTGGCTTCTAACCTCAAACAGGCAAGACATTTCAATGTATAGATATAGATATATCGAAGATGATACAGGTATGTGGTAAGGTGTGGATGATTGAAACTATAGCTAGGGTTCTTGAGCACACTACTACACCACCGACACCATATGTACGAGAAGTGGTTCCTTCAGCCACTTCAAGTAGCCATGAAGGAGTACAAAGATTCAAGCAGTTTAAGAAATTGGCGGGAGGATGTATGTATGAAAAGAAAGATGTATTTCTTTGTATGAAAGAAAGCCTAGTAAGGAGAAAGAAAGCCTAGTAAGGAAGGAAGCTTTGTAAGGAAGCCTCGTAAACAATGAAGCCGTGTAATGATGGCAGCCATGTAAGAAAGGGAATCTTGTAATGAAGGAAGCTTCATAAGGAAAGAAGCCTAGCAATGAAGGACATCTTGTAAAGGAGGAACCATTGTAAAGGAAGAAAGTAGTGAGAGTTCAGAGGCTGGATACACAGTAATAACAGGAAATGCAACATGGACAATGAGAGTAACGGAGGAAGGAGTTTGAGGACAGAGTCAGGCCAACAATGCAAGTCATCAGCTGCAGCTATTGAAATAGCTCTCGTGTTCTGCTTCCTCCCCGAGACATATATACACAAGAGAGGTATATATACCCCGCTTCTCGGTGTATATACACCAAGACTTTACTTTGGGGAGCCGGTCGGCCGAGCGGACAGCACGCTGGACTTGTGATCCTGTGGTCCTGGGTTCGATCCCAGGCGCCGGCGAGAAACAATGGGCAGAGTTTCTTTCACCCTATGCCCCTGTTACCTAGCAGTAAAATAGGTACCTGGGTGTTAGTCAGCTGTCACGGGCTGCTTCCTGGGGGTGGAGGCCTGGTCGAGGACCGGGCCGCGGGGACACTAAAGCCCCGAAATCATCTCAAGATAACCTCAAGAAGATAGTCATGGACGATGTTCAGGACTAAGATATACTTGCTGGTTGGTCAGCAAGCTATTGTGGTGGCCCTCCAGAGGTTGATAGACCTCAATCAGCTTCCATCCCGGGTCTCAACCACAAAAAATTCCTTCACTCTGAATTAAAAGCAAAATACATTTTCGGTTTCTGAATCCAACATCACTAATTCTTGACTGCTTTAGCGCACCAGAAATTAATTTCTTGCTCTTTCTTTTTTACATAGTAAAATTATGTCACTCAGTGTGAATTTGTCTTGGGTATTATTGCTGTGTTTTTGTCAACACGCGAGTCAGTCCATGGCAGGCGTCTGTTGCCACAGTGAACCACGTGTTGTATGTCAGCCTGTTGCCACAGTGAACCACGTGTTGTATGTCAGCCTGCTGCTACAGTGAACCACGTGTTGTATGTCAGCCTGTTGCCACAGTGAACCACGTGTTGTATGTCAGCCTGCTGCCACAGTGAACCACGTGTTGTATGTCAGCCTGTTGCCACAGTGAACCACGTGTTGTATGTCAGCCTGCTGCCACAGTGAACCACGTGTTGTATGTCAGCCTGTTGCCACAGTGAACCACGTGTTGTATGTCAGCCTGTTGCCACAGTGAACCACGTGTTGTATGTCAGCCTGTTGCCACAGTGAACCACGTGTTGTATGTCAGCCTGTTGCCACAGTGAACCACGTGTTGTATGTCAGCCTGCTGCCACAGTGAACCACGTGTTGTATGTCAGCCTGCTGCCACAGTGAACCACGTGTTGTATGTCAGCCTGCTGCTACAGTGAACCACGTGTCGTATACTACACATACACTGCCGGCTGGGCTATCACTGGTGGCGCTGCTGGGGGTGTGGGCGAGGGAGCCGAGGACACCATCTGCTGTCGTCCACTTCAATACGTGGTTACTCTCTCCACATTAGGTCACATTGTACTCCAATGTCTCTACTAATAAAAGCATTGTTAAGAATGGTGCTCGAGTTGTTCATTATCTAAGAGTTCAGATCACGCTGGGTAATTTAGATCTATAATCATATTTAACATGAACAAACAAAATGTCTCAAAATGAATATGAATGGCACGGTGTTGTTTGGGTGCGTTGTTTATGAATGTGAGAGAAAATACTGGTGGGTGAGACCAGGTGACAGGAGACCCATTATGAGTTCCTCGTGTGAATGGGTAAACACCCTTTTTTGTGGCTTGGTGCCTGCGACTTCTGTTTGACACAACATTGAGAGCATTCTGTAGGGGGGTGGAGATGATGGCATGCAAGAAGCGGGGTTACGGAGATAGTTTATGACAAAAATAATGGTTGTAAGGAAGGGATGGTAGAGCTGTGGGAGGCGGCGCGGGTTTGCGTGGCGATCGTGTAAGGTGAGCTGTGCGGGTGTACTGGCTCTCCAAGCGGAGAGGTCCTGTGCCCAGGTATTTTTACTTGTTCCACGAGTACTGTATCCCTGACAGGCACCGCCCTACCAGCCAAATATAGGTTGTGCGCACAGACCACTTGCGCAGCCTTTTCTGCGCAGAGGATATAAAGAAGGAGCAACCAGAAAACCCTGCCAGTGCATCACAGCTAGGGTCGCAATCATGCCTGCCTCAAAGGGTTCCCGTTCTTCTTCCAAGAAGGCGAAGAAGGGAGGAAGCAATGTCTTCGATATGTTCACCCAGAAGCAGGTGGCGGAGTTCAAGGAGGGCTTCCAGGTGATGGACCGTGATCGTGATGGCATCATCAGCAAGGACGACCTCCGTGGTGTCTACGACGAAATCGGCCGTATTGTCACCGACAAGGACCTGGACGACATGATTGCTGACGCACCTGGCCCAATTAACTTCACCACCCTCCTGCACATGTTCGCCTCACGCTCCTCTGGAGAGTCCGACGACGACGATGTTGTTGCCAAGTCTTTCCGTGCCTTCGAGAAGGAAGCCGGTCAGATCGACTCCGAGCAGTTCCGTGCAATGCTTATGGCTTTCGGTGACAAGTTCACGCCCGCGGAAGTCGACGATGCCTTTGAGCAGATGGAAATCGACGAGGACACCGGCATCATCGACTCCAACGCCCTCATCGCCATGTTGTGCGCCGGTGGAGCAGAAAAGGGTGAGGGTGAGGCTTAAATACCCAAATTCCCGTCCCATCGTCCGTGCCCGAAGGAAATGTGGGTGAGCAGTAGCGGAAGCCATCTGCAGGGGTTGCTACCTGTAGCTGTGACACTCAGGCGCTTCTTGGCTATCTTCTGGCCCCTGCTGCTGCTACTTCCTATCTCATCAATGCTCGCCACTTCTTCCATACGTCACCACCACCCATATTTCTTACGGGCGAAGTCACAAGCAGGATAGACAATTGAGGCTGGACCCTTCGCCCTCTCCCTCTTCTGTAATCCTGCCGTCATTATCTCCATCTACGATAGACCCTACAAGCGGCGGCTTTCACCAGACCTCAAGATCGGCGTCCGCGAACTCGCAGTGTCTTTGTGAAAAGAAAAAAGCCAAGCCGGGAGCGGAGTGACAGTGACAGTGCATATGAATGTAAACATTGCCGCCGTGATCCACAACCAGAGGGCCTACCGCTCCCTTGCTAAAAAAAAAGTGTTACATCCGAACAGAACTAAAACGAGACATCTGTGACTAAAGTAAAGTACGAGGTCGTAGTGTGAGGGAGCTCAGTGTCATCTGCCTCATCTTTAAACCAGTGTAGTGACGACTTTTACGAGCTGGAGAAGCCACCGTGGTGACCGCTACGCAGTTGTCGTCACTGATGCTGGACCAGAGTCGGGTGCCGGTGTACTGCAGCTCTAGCACTTGTAAATGTTTCACTTGTGAAGCATTGTATTAACATCGGCAAGATATATTCAATAAAATGTTTTACAATCGCCATTGTATATTTTAAAACACCATTTCTGCGCCAACACGTGGCAGCTAAAAATAGACACAGTGTTTGGAAGTGAAGCAAACAGTCAAATTTATATAGAAAGTGGTCTCACCTAAACTCAGATTGTTTTTAACTATTTACTTATTTGGCAAGCCTTATAACTTTGGACATTTCCATAACTTTGGACATTTCATTAAAAACTGTAAAAAAAAAGTGTAAACCTATATAATATAACTTTTTTAATAATCTTCATAAGCTTTTGTTTGCCCATCTAATTACATTTTTTTCAATATAGTCCAACAAACACAAGAGAACTTTCAAGCAATTGTAAATACAAGTTTGTCTATATGAATACAGTCATATTTACAAAACAGCAGATGAAACGCAGGTGAGAGCATGCCACCTGCGTGTCTATGCAGAAGTAATGCGCCTGTGTACAGCTGTGAGAGAGTTGGTATAACAAGCATGGCGCGTTAGTACTGTGTAGTAGCCTCACACCGCTGCTACACCTTAAATAGTTTACTATTAACTTCCATCAACGAAGCCTAGTCACACACTCCAGTCATTAATTCCTACCTACCCCTCGCTGCTCTCATGAGTGGCTTGTCTACACACACTAATGTGTGTTTCTTTTCATTGTCTAGTAAATCCACCCACCTCAACACTACTTGAAGTCTATATATCCCCTAGCCCCGCGCAACACTAATTCTACCATACAAAGCTTAGCTCTGCAACACTAATTCTCCAATACATAGCTCTTATAATAGTAATTCTACCATACACATCCTAGCTCTACAACGTCAATGTATATGGTATATATAATCTGTTATTACATGGGTGTATCGAAAGCAAGCAATCAGTCTCTCTCTCTCTCTCTCTCTCTCTCTCTCTCTCTCTCTCTCTCTCTCTCTCTCTCTCTCTCTCTCTCTCTCTCTCTCTCTCTCTCTCTCTCTCATTCTCTCACTGTCTCTCTCTCTCTCATTCTCTCACTGTCTCTCTCTCTCTCTCATTCTCTCTCTCTCTCTCTCATTCTCTCTCTCTCTCTCTCTCTCTCTCTCTCTCTCTCTCTCTCTCTCTCTCTCTCTCTCTCTCTCTCTCTCTCTCTCTCTCTCTCTCTCTCTCTCTCTCTCTCTCTCTCTCTCTCTCTCTCTCTCTCTCTCTCTCTCTCTCTCTCTCTCTCTCTCTCTCTCTCTCTCTCTCTCTCTCTCTCTCTAAAAAAAATAACATGAAGAATTAAATGCAAATAACTAAAGTTACCTGAACTACCCACCAGGAACGCTCCAGGGAAGTATTAGGGCCCTCGGAATTTTCTGGTGTGAAACATGAGACAAATTTTCTTACAGAAATTAGAAATCTTCCACTTAGAAAGTGGAAGGAAAGTATCAACAGAAAGCGACAAACCATTACGACTATATAGCATCTGGATAAGAATTTGGAATGGGACGAGGGGAAAGGAATGGTGCCAAACCACTTGGACGGTCGGGGATTGAACGCCGACCTGCATGAAGGGAGACCGTTGCTCTACCGTCCAGCCCAAGTGGTTGGGCAAGGAGAAACTTAGTAAAAATATTACAGTATCTACGAATATGATGTCAAATAGAAAATGAAGAGAAAATTAAATCAAATAGAAAACTCTCAGAAGGCTTTAATAATCAACCGTATTTTTTTCTAAACTATGGTATAAGTCTCATAATTCTCCAGTGGATACGAAAATTGCTTTGAAAATGGAAAAACACTATTCTTTGATATTAATTACCGATTAAACGGACTTTAATCTGTAACCTCTTTAAACGTAAAGAAAAAAGGTGGGATATGAATGTTCACCATAAATGATTAGCTATGTTGACCAATCCATACACTAGAAAATGAAGGGACAACGACATTTCGGTCCGTCCTGGACCATTCTCAAGTCGTCTCTTAATTTCTAGTGTGTGGTCTGGTCAACATACTTCAATCACGTTATTGTGACTCATCGCCTACACATGATTAGCTATCTTACGAATATCCAACTAAAGTTAATTTGGGACTAGATAACACATAGGATTAGCTATCCTATGTGTTATCTTTAGAAATTGAATTATTCAAAGCAATATTGTTAATTTACTGGAATCTTATTTTTGTAAAATACGCGCAAGTTATTTGACACAGGAGCCTGAGTTCAACGACTTTATTTCACCATACTTTTATTCCTGTGCAATTAATGTTGTCGGCCAGATTTGTAACTTAGCAGCATTTTTAATGATGATGTTTTGTATACAAGAATTTCGATTATTGACATCATAATTCCTTTGCTTAATGCATATGCTCCTCTGGAAGCCTATTCGTTAAGTAGGGTTAGCCTGAAATGTTTGGATGCCAAGAGCATTATCCCCAACTATGCTCACCACAATTATGGTTTAAGACTATACACAATATATACCCATAACAGACCTCTTACAGTAAGATTAGCTCTTACAGTACCTATCCGGTTAGCTTTTCTGATCATTGTATTGTTGTAGTGAAAATTGAGGTTAACAGTCAAGTTCAAATGGGAAAAAAAAGAGTTGTGGGAGTTAAACTTGCAGTTTTTTTGCAAGATATTATTGGTATTTTTCGAGTATTGTGGGAGTACTTGTTGAGACAAACGAGTTACATACTAGAGTTGTTACATTCTTGTGCAGCCACTAGTACGCGTAGCGTTTCGGGCAGGTCCCTGGAATACGATCCCCGCCGCGAAGAATCGTTTTTACAACCAAGTACACATTTTACTGTTGAGTTAAACAGAGGCTACAGTTAAGGATTTGCGCCCAGTAAATCCTCCCCGGCCAGGATACGAACCCATGACAAAGTGCTCGAGGAACGCCAGGCGAGTGTCTTACCACTTCACCACGGAGACTGGTGCAGTGGTTCACCTGCACCAGTTTCCGTGGTACAGTGGTGAAACACACAGGTTCACCTGTCCTGGGGTGCGGTGCGACGTGGGGGAGAGTTGAATATAAACATTATTTACCATATTGTCCGAAAGACAGGCAGCTACGAGATAGGGACTTTTGATCTTGCTACAAAACATTAAAACAACTCAATACTAAAGTTAATATGGGACTAGATAAATATGAAGAAATTAGTTCCTTAAACGAAAGACTTAACACAATGAGGAAGAATATATTTGAAGGCGTAAATGTCCGCCTCGAGATTAGTGAGAGGATGTATGAGGAAACATTTCTACATATTTTTTAAGTAAGGTAAAGAATAATAAGAGTACGGGGCTTGTAACCAATATAAGAACAGATGATGGGACGGATTTAACAAATAATACGGATCGAATCATATATTACGTTCGAAGTGAATTAGAGAAGTTGTATAAGATGGACGGAGACAAAGGCATGTTTCAGGAAACATCTTTTAGACATTCGAATTCGATGTCCAAAGAGCTTGGAGAAGGATGTGGGAAGGAAGTAAGATAAAGATTTGAAATTCTGGAAGAGGATTGTGTGTGGGACCGAGGAGGATGGAAAGTTCGGCGGCCTGTATTATGCAAATCGGGCCTTGCATAGTAGGCCAAAAAGTGCGTTCTGGCTACTAGGTACGACATATATATATATATATATATATATATATATATATATATATATATATATATATATATATATATATATATATATATATATGCCGCCGAAGGCGGCTAGTTTATTGTGCACCCCATACTCATCCTGTGAGCGGTAGTGCAAAAAAGCATTACAGAGGGCACAAAAGGTTTTTATCAGAACTCATCTTAGATTATTACATAAACAATTTCATCTATCCTTTACACCTTATAGTTACATTGTCAGCTAGTTGTCGGCTATGCTAGTTGTTGTACATTGTCGGCTCCGACCCGGAGCCGGTCGGCCGAGCGGACAGCACACTGGACTTGTGATCCTGTGGTCCTGGGTTCGATCCCAGGCGCCGGCGAGAAACAATGGGCAGAGTTTCTTTCACCCTATGCCCCTGTTACCTAGCAGTGAAATAGGTACCTGGGTGTTAGTCAGCTGTCACGGGCTGCTTCCTGGGGGGTGGAGGCCTGGTCGAGGACCGGGCCGCGGGGACACTAAAAAGCCTCGAAATCATCTCAAGATAACCTCAAGATAAGACCTACAGTATACCGTCAGCTACTGTGTAGGTCAGAGACGGGTCCTGGGGGGGGGGGTGTCTGGTCAACCAGGTAACTGTTATACGCGGCTGCTCGCTGCCTGACGTATGAATCACAGCCTGGTTAATCATCATGTTGGTTATGCAGATAATATCACTTCATGTTTGGTAACACTATAATGTCTTCCTGCACGAAAAGTATACGTAATTTATAATATTTAACCAAAGAGAGTAGTTGCATCTTGTTTTTTTCGACAATATGAGCCCATTGATGTTGAAGGGCAGCTACTGCAATTGACCAACTTGCTGTAAACCTGCTAAGTGAACAGAGGCATCAGATGAAGTGAAACGTGTCTAATCGGTTTTATCCTGCCCGGGAATTGAGTCCAGGACGTAGACTACTGTGCTGCAGAAATTGTACATTCAGTTTTGTTATAACCGAGACTGGAGGCGGCGACCTCCAGAAACACGTCATCATACGTCATTATACGTCATCACACAGGCTGACTCACCGCCAGATATGTTAATTAGGTAGCCTTTATATATGGAGTTCAGAGCTGAAATGTACTATTTTCATGGTCTCATTCGGGAATTTGCCCTATGAAATTACTATTTTAATTCCTAAATCAGCGACAGAAGATGTTCTACCAAATTATAGATACACTGATAATTTATAAACATCGGTTCAGTGAACCGTTGACCAGCGTGGTGCAAGGGTTCAAGGACGGGCGTTAATACTACTAAACAAACCTATAAGAAATGATCTAACTGCGTGCATTTATACTTTTGTTTTTATCGGTTATTTTTTCTCCCGGTATGATAAAGATGCGCTTTTCAATTTTGCTTAAACAATTAACAGTTATCTGAAAGGCCTCGTAGCCCACGAGTTCCGGTGTTGCCAACCTGACATTCACTGTCATGTGCATACGATACCCAACCAGGTGAGAGGGACCCGGATGTGATACAATGATGAGATGGGTTTAGCAACCCC
Organism: Procambarus clarkii; assembly: GCF_040958095.1. Classification (NCBI taxonomy): domain Eukaryota; kingdom Metazoa; phylum Arthropoda; class Malacostraca; order Decapoda; family Cambaridae; genus Procambarus; species Procambarus clarkii. The sequence continues at coordinate 25,746,745 of NC_091167.1, forward strand.
AGGATAACACGATGATAAACAGTTGAATATTTATTTCACACTTATGGAGTAATTATTGATAAGACAACGATACACATCATGGTTTTCTGTATATGTTTAATCATATATATATATATATATATATATATATATATATATATATATATATATATATATATATATATATATATATATGTCGTACCTAGTAGCCAGAACGTACTTCTCAGCCTACTATGCAAGGCCCGATTTGCCTAATAAGCCAAGTTTTCCTGAAATAATATATTTTCTCTACTTTTTTCTTATGAAATGATAAAGCTACCCATTTCATTATGTATGAGGTCAATTTTTTTTATTGGAGTTAAAATTAACGTAGATATTTGACCGAACCTAACCAACCCTACCTAACCTAACCTAACCTATCTTTATAGGTTAGGTTAGGTTAGGTAGCCGAAAAGTTAGGTTAGGTTAGGTTAGGTAGGTTAGGTAGTCGAAAAGCAATTAATTCATGAAAACTTGGCTTATTAGGCAAATCGGGCCTTGCATAGTAGGCTGAGAAGTGCGTTCTGGCTACTAGGTACGACATATATATATATATATATATATATATATATATATATATATATATATATATATATTTTATGTCGATAGCTAGACGGTAGCTAGACAACTTGTGACGTACGGTAGCTAGACAACTTGTGACGTATGTTATCGGGTGTACAGTGTCACCTGGCAACATGACAAGTACTCTGCTTATCTGTGTTTCATGGTAGCACCTGCATAACCTCGGCGGCCGCAATACCCATATTACAGCTGCTCGATATGAAATTCATTAATATTCATTATATAGTAAGCTTGCCTATAACAAATTAATATGTTAATATTAACACACACAACACGAGCGTAGCTGTCATCCTGTAACTACACTTAGGTAATTACACATTTAGCTAATTACGCAGAACACACAGCAGCAACACTTGGGAAGTTAGCCAACATAACATCATTAAAGAATCTATACAAGGCTTTCATATTCATAAACATTGCCTATGTGAGACCATTACTTGAGTATGCAGCACCAGCATGGAACCCACAACTTATGAAGCACGAAAAGAAAGTAGAGAAAGTTCAAAGGTTTGCAACTAGATTAGTACCAGAAATGAGAGGGCTAAGCTATGAGGACAGGTTCAGGGAACTAACCCTCGCAACTTTAAAGAAGAAACAGAGAGTATATGATCTTGACATCCAAGATCCCGAGGGGAAGAGACAAAGTGGACAAAGGAAGCCTATTTAAAATACAAGGAGGTAGGATGAAGGGACATTAGTGGAAGCTGGACACGCAGTTGTGGCATAGAAATGTAAGGAAGCTCTCATTCCCTATACGGGTGGTCAGCAAATGAAGGAGCTTCCTTCAACATTGAAGGCAGTGGTTTTTGAAGTTAATTTCATCCACAACTTAAAGAAAAAATATTAGGGAAACGTTAAGATTGAGAGGTAACTGGTGCCCCAGGTATAGACGGGCAGGAGGCGGGGCAGGAGCTGGACCTCACTCCTCAGTAGTTACTGTTGGGTGACCTTACCGTGGTTCCCAGGGTCAAGGTCCCGCGGCCCGGTCTCTGACCAGGCCTCCTGGTTGATGCTCTGGTCAACTAGTTTGTTGGATGCGGCTACTCGCAGCCTGACGTATGAATCACAGCCTCGTTGATCAGGTATCCTTTAAAGGTGTTTACCGTGTTCTCTCTTGAACATTGTGAAAGGTCGGCTAGTTATGTGTAGTGGAAGCGTGTTGAACAGTCTCGGGCCTTTGATGTTGACGGAGTTGTCTCTCAGAGTACCTGTTGCACCTCTGCTTTTCAACGGGGGTATTCTGCACATCCTGCCATGTCTCCTGGTCTCATGTGATGTTATTTCTGTGTGCAGATTTGGATCCAGTTCCTCTAATATATTCCACATGTAAAGTATTGTGTATCTCTCCCGCCTGCGCTCTAGAGAATACATATTTAAACATTTTAATTATATAAAATATATATTATTGGCCCTACTTATTTAGATGTTTCATTGAGCGGATTCTAGTAGTAAAAGATCTTTGCACGCTCTGCAGGTCAGCAATTTCTTCAGGTTTGTATAGAGCTGTTATTGTTCAACCTTATATCACCCTAGAGAGCACTAGTGTGTTGAAGAGCATCATTGGTATGACATCTCTTCGTCTGAAATGTTATTGTTATCCCACCTGTTATTTTCATTGCTATTTTATTGTTATTTTTTATTTTTATTTTTATAGCTCATTGAAAGACCTGATTTACATCAGACTGGAGGCCGATTTGTTGTGTCCTCTATGTTGTTCAGTCTTATAAAAATCCTAGTGTCATCTGCATAGGATGATACGGTTCTAGATTGTCACTGTCCAATATGAGGATGAAAAAAGTACTAGAGCAAGCTTCAGCACCCTGCGGGGCAGCTTTTCACGGTGGCTGATCCGGATTTTACTTTGTTGACTATTACACATTGGGTAATAGTTCGTTAGGAAATGGGTAGACACACATACACACACAAAACTGAGTACTCACCTAGATACTCACCTGGTTGATACTCACCAACTAGGTGAGTACACACACACAAATGGTAGCAGAGAAGACCCTCTAAATGAACAAGTTAAATGAGAAGATGGAGGGACATAACTGGCCGACCCCTCACAGTGTTCAAGAGAGAACTGGATAAGCACCTCCAAAGAATACCTGATCAACCAGGCTGTGACTCATACGTCAGACTGCGAGCAGCCGCGTCCAACAGCTTGGTTGATCAGTCCGGCAACCAGGAGGCCTGGTCGACGACCGTGCCGCGGGGACGCTAAGCCCCGGAAGCACCTCAAGGTAACCTCAAGGTAAGGTAGGCCAACACCGTCAGTAGTTTTAAAGTGTTATATAAGAGTGCCGGGAAGACGGGACACCAACAGATTTTTGGATTGTTGCCGTCGGAGGCGGCTAGTTTATTGTGCACCCCATACCCATATACTCATCCTGTGAGCGGTCGTAGTTAAGATAATTGCACTTAGTTAATTACACGCAGCGTATATGTAGAGTAGAATGATAAGACATGTGGACGCTATGGTGATAAGAACACATATATGACCACAAGCTGTGTTTAATGTTTACACTACGTAATTGTTGGTAAAAGACAGATCCACGCAATATGGTGGTGTGTGTACTGTGTGTCACTCCTGCCCAGTTACGTAGACACCAGCCAGGGCGGGAGGGAGGAGTGAGGTAGTAGGTGGCAGAGCACTGGGTGTGAAGGATCAGTCAGTGTGCCTTAGGCTCTCCCTGGAAATATGAACCTACAGTAGGCTTTCGTCGCCATATCAAATTCGGCCAACTCTTTTAACAAAAAGATACACATCCAGTAAGTATTTGATCATACATTCTTTTTTTTTAAGCACACGTGTTTATGGTTTGATACATTATACAAGATTGCTTACAGTTAAAGGTGTACTTCTCCATATATATTGGACTACTTCCTTGTGATTGGCAGTGACATTTGCTTGAAAAATGCTGAAGTTGATGCAGTTACAAGCCAGGGCTGAAATTCACGTGTTGTACCGCACCAATTGACAACCGTTCTGTCAAGGGTGTGCTGTAATCCCGCCCAAGTGACCAAAGGTATTGGTAGAGTTGTGGGCATGAGAAAACTAGCGTTAGTTCTGGGGTATTAGAAAACTTCTCTCTTGTACACTTGTCTGTGCTGAAGCTCCTCTAGATGATGTCAATGACTTCGTTGTGTTTTCAGTACAACGTTTGGTGTTTTCAGAATTTACACAGTTCAAACCGTATCTGTTATCTTCTGCCTTGCCGCAAATATATATTCAGTGTGGATTGTAAGAGGGAGGTGGAGGACTACTGTAGTGTGGATAGTGAGAGTTGAGCCATGTGCCAGTTGGAGACATAAGAGGTCTCTAATGAAGAGGTTCATGCATGGAAGAGCCCTCATCGCTGTGATATAAGCGACCTCTTTGGTTGTTACAATTTGGATGAAGGTTGTAGCCTCTCCTCGATGAGGCTGTTTTAGCCGGATTGCTTGTGGGCTTCATTATGGTTTGAGTGCTGTGGCTGTGAGAGAATCCCACTTGGTGAGGCATTGTGTGATCCCGCTGAGTTACCTACGTGTTCAAGATGTACTTAATCAGGAAGTCAGATACTAAGTAGGTAGATAGGAAGTGGGTGATTGAAGACATTATCTAGGATAGATTTCAATGCAAAAAATGCTTATTTGCCTAGTTTTGGGTTGTGATCAGATGGTGTGCAATATTTTTCGGAGACACGCCTGACAAAATAGGATAACCTGGAGAGGGACTTGCACCCAGGTGAAAATGTAAAAGCCATCGATGTCTTCAGTCCTCTCATCCATCCTATTGAGGTCAGTACACTTTCCAAGGATCTTGTTGATGACATCCGACCCGCGGGGAGTGTGGTAGAGAGTACTGTTCACGGCACGTATTAACAGCTGAATTTCAGACAAAGCACCTTTTAGTTACGTTATCATGCATTTGTTGGAAGATTCTGTTTCTCAAAAACTCACGGTGCGGCAGAGCTCCGAGAGGAAATCTGAGGAATTGGAAATTTTGTGATCGCAGAATTGTAACTGAATCACCGCTGTAGAATGATTATATGAACGAATAAAGGTTGATATGTGCATTAGGACAGCAGCACTGCATCCCTTTTGACCAGCTTGAAGCCGTTCTTTAAATCTAATTTGATCAGAACTTGGGGTCTGCAATTTCAGCAATGCATGCTCATGTTGCAATATATACCACCCTTGCAGCCTTGGTCTGCTCCATATACTGAGCTCTTTAGGTCTCTGCATGTTGGCCGCTTCCTGACTGACTATTTTTACAGCAGCCATAGCCACGAGGCGACTGAAAGAACTGCCGACAGCGATGGGCCTGGCGAGTAGCAGCTAAAATCAAAGTTACAGCCCCGCTCCTGTGCCAGGTAAGTCCACCACGGGCTCACCATAGCCCGTGCAACTTGCAACTTTTGGTTGCCAGTACCTGAATCTAAAACAACTCAGTTCAGAAGGTAAAAATGGTGACCAGCCGGGGATGGATGATCAAGTTCTTGTGGACTCAATCTCACGTTGGACTCTGTGAAGATGAACGAGCACATGTGCCAGCGGTCGAGAGTACTGAAGGATTCCACTCACACTGAAGACTTTATCCCTAACACCCTTTTATAAATCAGGAGCATCAAACAACATCACCGTGAGAAGACAGTTGAGGGGAAAACAGGAGAGAAGAGCAAGTCAGTGAATCCATTCACTAGTATAATAAAGTTGCAACTAACAACTCAATCATTATCGAGGAAAAGGAGATGGGCGAAGGAGGGAAATCCACAATTACAAAAATTCGTCTTGGATGAATTTTTGTTCCCGTGAAGATTCGAGATGGAAACAACAGCTGAGCAGCAAAATAACAGAATCTTCAATATGAATGAAGAGACATTAGATATACGTGTAATATAACAAATCCCACATTCTTTCTGTCAAATAACGATCCTGTCTTTTAAAACTTTTCCCACCTTGCATCAGCAGCATATATGTAAACCTAATGGTTGTGAGTTGTTAATCCCTTGTTTGACAGTCTCTTCTCTTGAGACAGTTAAGCAAGTCCCAGCTGCGTTTGGGTACAAGTGACAGGATGAACACCTTAGCAGGTTTTCTTCTAATTGGTGGCCGATGTACTTGCTGCATGGAGTATCTTCACTCACGGGATGAGTGATGCTGCCCAATACTGTCACTATGACGGTGTGTTCACTCACAGGATGAGTGACGCTGCCCAATACTGTCACTATGGGGATGGTATTTGAGTGTAAGAAATATAGCAAATAGTGACGGGTAGAGGTTCAGTTGTTTATACTGAACTAGTCCCCAAAGAATTTTTTTATGTGACCAGTCTCCAAACTTGATACATTAATTGTAAGTGATTCCGTATCGTCCTTAATTGCGCGCGACTCTCAACCGTCACACACTACGTCAGTATGTGACGTTGTGCAACAAAATATACAGGTGGGCTGGAATTTAGAGACAGCTCTATAACATATATTCAAGAAAATTATAAGTATTTAATTGAAAATTATCTACTACCGGACGTTTTAGCCAAATATCACCAGTTTGCAAACTGCAGATTGTAAATGTGGGTGATTGGAAGAAATCATATCATGAAACTGCCTCACTAAATGAGATATGCTATGGTCCCAGGTATGCTATGGGCCCTAGGTATGCTATGGGCCCAGATATGCTGCGGGTATCTGCCAGTTGCTCAGCCTAGAGACTGTACTAGTGATCGTTCTCAAACCCATTGTTGATATAATACTAATATACATTAAACTGTGTAACTATCTTATCAAGATTAACTTGTCTAGCTAAATGAATTTCGAGGTCCAGTTCCTGAGCCCATTGTGCCTCTGTGACTTTTCCCACTATCGCCCACAGAATTGGTATGAGGTACATATTAAATGAACAAAGAAACTTATTTGATAGGTCAGTTGAGTGGTAGTTTAATGGGCTCTCTATAGTCATCCCGTGAGCGGTAATTTATTGTGCACCCCATACTCATCCTGTGAGTGGTAGTTTATCGTGCACCCCATACTCATCCTGAGTGGTAGTTTATTGTGCACCCCATACTCATCCTGTGAGTGGTAGTTTATTGTGCACCCCATACTCATCCTGTGAGTGGTAGTTTATTGTGCACCCCATACTCATCCTGTGAGTGGTAGTTTATTGTGCACCCCATACTCATCCTGTGAGTGGTAGTTTATTGTGCACCCCATACTCATCCTGAGTGGTAGTTTATTGTGCACCCCATACTCATCCTGTGAGTGGTAGTTTATTGTGCACCCCATACTCATCCTGTGAGTGGTAGTTTAGTGTACTGTAACACCACAAACAGTTGTATTTAATAATTCACCGACAGAAATAGAGTCAAGTCACAAAGGAAATTGTAACTGCAAGTCTTTCTTCTGTCCTAACAACAGGAAATCACACCTTAGAGGTTGACTGAGAGGTCAGGTGTTGCAGGTGACCTACCTGGTACCGTACCTAAGCTCATAAATGCACACAGTTTGCTTGTGTTCTCCCTCCACAGATCTCCAGTATCAGCTCTTGGTACTGGTAATGGCTTAAAAGGGCCACCACTTACGGGCTATTCATGCCCGTGCCACCTTTTGGGTGGCTTAATCTTCATCAATCAATCAATCTTGTGTTCTCCCATCAAACGAAAAAAAAACCGCCGTTGCCTTTGAGTTGACAGCAAAGTAGCCCCCAGGGTAGGCGAAGACTAGCTCCTTGAGCCCTGATAAATAGACCAGCAGTTTCACATTCAGGACAGAGAGAAGAATCTCGCTCTATTTTTTTTTTTTTTTTTTTTTTTTTTTTTTGATATATATACAAGAGTTGTTACATTCTCGTACAGCCACTAGTACGCGTAGCGTTTCGGGCAGGTCCCTGGAATACGATCCCCGCCGCGAAGAATCGTTTTTTCATCCAAGTACACATTTTACTGTTGCGTTAAACAGAGGCTACAGTTAAGGAATTGCGCCCAGTAAATCCTCCCCGGCCAGGATACGAACCCATGACATAGCGCTCGCGGAACGCTAGGCGAGTGTCTTAACACTACACCACGGAGACTGGTGCCTATATTGAGAGTTCATCACTGCAGAGCCGAATAGCCAGGCCGGTGTGGGGAATGGGAGCTTGGCAGGCCCACCGCACCCTTCCCCGCCCCTCAAAGCTACTTATACTCAGAGGCCTTTGAGTATAAGTAGCTTTGAATAGTAGTAGTTTATAAGTAACAAAAAAGAGGCCTGGTCGAGGACCGGGCCGCAGGGACACTAAGCCCCGAAATCATGTCAAGATAACTCCATATTTCGCTTCCAGTAGATAAACGACATATAAGATTAAGAAGCAAGTAGTGTATTGTGAAGACTAATAAAAACAAATAGCAGCTTCCTTATGTGTAATATCTCCATAGCTCAAATAATTATGTATTAGTGATAAGACCTACAATTAATGTATAATGATTAACTGTAAATATATAGGTATTGGAATGGAACATTCTCTGTAGCTAGCTGATGTTATTATATTATAAGGTGTGAAGGATAGAGGTAATTGTTAATGTAATAATCACCGTTGAGGTCTAATAAAGGCCTTTTGTGCCCTCTGTAATCCTGTTTGCTGTACTGCTCACAGAAAGAGTATGGGGTGGATAATAAACTAGCCGCCTCTGGCGGCAACAATAAAACAATGTGTATATCGAGAAAACTGAGTCTACCTCTCGGTGTATATATTCCTATCTTTTGTTGGTTGACCCATTGCATGCCCTCGCGTGTTGCTGAGGTACAACGACCCCTGACAGTAGGGTACGATACCCCGGCAGGGAGGTACGACAGTCGTGGCAGCGAGGCACGACAATACTTGCAGTAAAGTACGACAGCCGGCGAGGGCGAACGGATCGGACAAAGGTAGAGCACAACAAGTAAACCTCAACACAGGATGGCCTGAGGTGGCTCAAACCTCAAGTTTTTATCCAATTTTGACCCTGCTCTGACCTGGGCACACTCTTGAATGGTGGAGAGACAAGGAAATAAGCGTGAGTTAATATTGGTCTCACAGTATTTACTCCCGAGATGTCGAATTCAAGTTCCTGCACCTGAAATAAAACATTTAATGTGTTTATTGCAGTGTGTTTTCGTTTATGAACTTGTATAATGTATTTTTAATAATGTTTTAGCGTGTAGCCATTATTGTCAGAGTTTTCATGACTGAAGTATGAAGGCACAATACGTGCAAGGAAGTGTATTGAATGTGATAAATGTTCAATTCAAACGTGTATGGCGGGAGGTAGGAGCGGGTACTCTAATCCAGAGCCAAGTGGAAGAGGAGACTGGGCAAGACCTACAGCTGTAATACAACTGTAATACAGTGGTGTATTTGGGAATCAGGACTTTTATGGTATGTTGTGATAAAAATCTATAACGTGTTCATGTGTGCTATTTTCACTAATATGTACATTACTAGCCTGAGAATTTATTTATGTGCAGCTGTGAAGCAAGTACAATGCCATGTGGCATTTTGGTTAGTAACAAGGGTTATATTGTAATGTCTTGCAAAATTATTTATTGCAGCATAATATATAGTATAGTACAATATGTAGAAACCATGCTGGGGGGAGGGGGGAACCTTTGACAAGCTGCTGGCTTTCTGTCCTTGTTGAGGCTCGGGTAAATTCGGGTAGAAAAGATACCTTAACCCTTTGGCTGCAAATTACATTTAGTTTCTGATGTCAGTTTGGTTTTCGACTCACAATTGAAGATCCCGGGTGAGACAGAAATAGTTTTGCACATATTCATTCACCTAATGTCCCTGTTCAACTAGCAATAATTGGGTACCTGAGTTAGGCTAATGTAGTGGGATTGCATCCTGGGGACGGTAGGCAGTGTCATCATGGGTGGACCTCGATATATGCCTAAGATATATACATTATACACAGGCTTCCTGCCCCTGACAAAATAAATTGTTAATTGAACAAATAATACTCTATCCATTTCTAGCATTAAAATTCTTGAAATCAATTAGTTTAATTTAAAGTAATTAATTCTTGTGTAGTTCTTGAAAAAATCTCAAGTATTGCAGTGCCAGATCACACTTGTCCATGATCATACTGTATGTAAAAAAAATGTATTCTGTAATTTGATTTTTTTTTATTTGATGTAAAACAATCTAAATTTATTCATGAATATTTTTACTTGCATAGAAATTTTTTTCCCCGACTGTCCAAGTGTTTTTTTTTTTGGGCACCATTCCTTTCCCCTGTCCCATCCCAAATCCTTATCCTGATGCCTTCCAAATGCTATAGAATTGTAATGGCTTGAGTTTCTCCTGATAGTTTTTTGCATTCATAATGTCGTTTACAATATATAGTATCACCTAAAAAAGGGCTTCCACACTAGCTGGCATGTCCAGCAGTACCCACCATCTCATTAGATCAGGTGTATAGTATTCATTAAGAATCATTGTATATATGGTCCATATATGAAAATGCTTTCATTCCCTTACAAACTAGTGTACTTCCACTCAACCTTGTCCCTTACCATATCCTGTGCATTGTTCACCCTTTCTGCTTGGCTTAATAATTACTATGTCATGACTTGCATACCACATTGCCGTGACATTTTCATTCCTTGCTCAATCTATTTTAACAATTAATTTTTTGTAGATTATAAGTCTTCAAATTAGTTTTTTACATTACATATAAGAAAAATTCCTGCCCTTTCCCACCTCTTTGCAAAGGTTTATTTACAGTATTTATGATAGTCTATATATTATACTGTACTGTATTTGAAATGCTTTTGGCCTATTATCAGGTTTCTTTTTCCAATATTGTATAATGATTTAGTTATATTTTATGAATTTGCATAAAAACTTTGATTTTGTAAGGTACAGTAATGTATAAAGTATATCTGTAGAGTTGTAATAAAAATGAAGGAAATGCTAAATAAAAGTTCTCAACTCAAAAAAATAAGTATAATTACTGGTTTTGATTTTAATTATTCTAAAAATAATTTTATCAATTACTGTACTGGTACAGTATATGACTTGAACACAGCCTTGTTTTATAAAAATGAGTTTTCATTGTAAACATAACGCAATTTTTGTCACTTCAATATTTTACAGGGTTTTTATTATCTAATTGAAAAAAAAATGCTATTTTCATATATTGTACAGAACAGTGTACTTTATTTATACCATGAAATGTAAGAAAATATGAGGTAGTTTTACAACTCTGGCCTTATGACCAGTTTGAAAACATTCTAAGCATACAGAATTTTGTTTTTAAACAAAATAAGAAAATTAATCACTTGACTAAAGTCAGACGATGTAGGTTACCAGATCCCATTGTACCCAGCTATTCATTTTTTATCCAAGACTAGATTTGGTTCCCAATTTTTCTTATAAATGTTGATCTTGTTCTTTTTCCCCCAAGTTTGTGCTCCTGATTACTTTAGTCTTGTTTCATTAGGACTTTCCTTTTTAATTTTTTCTGCCATTTCTTGAATTTTTGAAATATGGTTGTCACAGAATAGTATAAATATAATTTATTTTCTGTGGTGAGCCCAGTCACCTCCCTGAAGCTATCTATACTGATTAAGTGCATACTACTTGGAGTCATTGTACGTAGAGTTCTTGTATGCTTACCGGGGACCTATGTTGGGGGTCAGAACCTGGCTCCCTCAGAGGCGCATGGAGCAGTGGACTATGAACACTTTACATTTTAAGTTTCTCATCTTGCCATTGACCAAGGAAGTGCCCAGAAAGATAGGTGAATCAAAACAGACTACTGCCTGGTTACAAAATGTGACCTATGCTCTCTCTATCAAAACAACTTCCCCACCAAAAACAAACAACCAAAACTTTGTCCAACTAGCCCCCCTGCTCATTAGCTCCACCCCCCCCCTCATTGGTGGGGGGGAGCAAGCCTGGGTGAGAGCCGAGCCGCCAGTTGTTAACTGATGCTCGTGCCTGGCAGTCGTTGGTTCACGCTGGCCACAGTTTCCTATTTTGTCAGTGTTTTGCTTTGCAAGGCTATTTCTGCATGGACGTGTGCACTCACCAGGATTTTAGAATACTGAAGCTTCATGCGCCTAGGGTTACCTTCCCTAGTGCTCCATGATTACTCATGGAGCACTTGGGGTGCGTCGGGGGCTCGAAGATTTCTGTCTTGCCTTGGGCTTCCTGGTAGGGCTCATTCACACTATCGGCCATGAAAATCCCCTGCGGTCTCGGTTGTAGTATGGATATCTCTTCCGAGCCCACTCGTGCCTTCTTCGAATTCGAGGATTGCTCATTGCTCTTGCCTCAGGGTGATCATCATCCATTCTGCCTCTGCCCATGGTTATGACTGCACCTACTCTTCCTTCCCAGGCAAGTGTGGTTCACCCATCTCTTCCCCATCCCCCCTGGTTTCGGCTCTGAAGCGTCTTGAGAGTTTCAGAGCCGGGGCATGGCTTAGCTCGGGGTGAGGCTCTGGTGGCTTCTGGGGTTGTTCCTTCTGATGCAGGTGTGCAGGTAATTGAGCCTCTACTTCCCACTGAGGCTTCTGAGTCATCCCAGGTGGCTCCCTCTTTTGAGGCCTTTTCCCTGGACTCTGCCGTTTCTTTGCCAGCGGTAGGTGAGGATGAGGGCTTGGCCCTGGGGCCCTTGGTGGTGGGTTCCAAGGCTCAGGTGGGAGTCTGAATAGAGCTTTTGGGCTCCGTTTGACACTTTCTACTCTTATACTTTACTACTCTTCCACTTTCTTACTGCTGTATTCTTCTACTTTCCTCCTTTCTCTCATACAGTACTTAACTTTCCCTTTCCCCTGACCACTCTTCCTCACTCCTCCCCTTTCACCTCTCTACCTCCGTCACCCTATGAGTTTTTCGTCCTTTCCTTTTTTCAGTTTTTCCGATGCATTACAGGAGGTTAGTTTTTGGGAGCTGATGCAGCTTCCCCCGGAAAACAAGTGTTGAATGTATTGAAACGCCAGTTTCTGGGCAAGCCCCAGAGGCTTCCTTACACCCTCCCTCCGTCCCTTCGGTCAGCAGCTTTTATCATTCAAGGACTGGCTGGTGGTAGTCTGGTCTCCCCTCCACCCAACATTCCTAAATGAGGAGGGCGTGGAGCTAACGAGCAGAGAGCTACAGTATTCGAACGAAGTTTTGGTTTTGTTTTTGATGAGGGTTCTTTTGATACTTGCACGGAAATCCGATTTGATGCGTAGGTCGCATTTTTCATGTAGGCAGTAGTTTGTTTTGATTCCCCTACCTTTCTGGGTGGTTCCCTTGTCAATGGCAAGGTAACAAACTTTAAATGTAAAGTGCTCATGGGCCATTGCTCCCAGCACCTCTCTGAAATGGCCAGGTTCTGGTTCATGGTCCCTGGTAGGCATACAAGAATTCAGCTACTGATGACTCCAAATAGTATGGTGCTTGATCAGTAAGATAGCTTCAGGGAGATTCCAGAGCTTCCCCAGAAACTTGAGTTTCATCCCGCCAAACACAAACTGAAACTCCAACGTTGGTACAACGTTCGAACAAGTTTTAACACCTAACTAGTTATAACAACCAATATAGCAAGTTGTAACAACATTCTAATACGTCATTAACACGTTAAGCCAAGATGTAACAACTTTATTATAAGTTGTAACAAGCGGAAAATAGACATTTTCGGTTTGTTTCCAGGGATTACATTCAATGCTAGAGTATAGACTTGTACTTGACTACTGTATACTGTAATGAACCACCCACTTCCACTATCCCTGATCATATTTATTTTGTAATATATATAGAGTATTAGTGTTTGCCTGATGAAAGCAAGACAAGTTACAATTAACATAACTGATACATGTCTCATTTATTTAGTTTGAAAGCAAGGCATAATGGATGCAACGTGGAGGAGGATCCTGCGGGAACATAAGGATGCTATAGCTGAAGCGTTAGTACACACAGAAATGACACAACATATCATCTATGAGCTTAGAGAGGAAGGTGTCCTGACTTCAGAAAGGGCAGAGGCATTCAAGGTTAGTATGGAGAGACATTTGTAATGACAATGAGTCACAGTAATGTGGCTGAAGATATGATGACCAAACCACACATCAGAAGATGGAGAAACCACGACATTTCGTTCCATCATGGACTATTATCAAGTCGTTTGTGAGGAAGAGAGAGAGAGATTGATGATTGATGAAGATTAAGCCACTCAAGAGGTGGCATGGGCATGAATAGTCCACTCAGTAGCCAGAAGAGAGGAAGAAATGGGCAATAAATAAGGAAAGAGTAAGGAGTAGGTAAGAGAAGACAAAATGTACAAAAGGTAAGCGTGTAATAATGGGATGAGAGAAGGGTGGGATAAGGTAAGAAAAAGAAAGGGGGTAGGCTTATGTCGGGTCACACTTGTTACCTTGTTAACAAACGTGACCTGACTTGAGCCTTTTCATTTTTCTTCCCTTTCTTTAATTCTTACCTTATTCCATCCTTCCTTTATCGCATTATTAGGCTCATCCCTTTCATACGTTTCATCCTATTCTTGCCTTTGGCTTACTCTTACCTTCTTCTAGGAATTACCGTCTTCTCTTACCTGTTCCTCACCTCACTCTTTACTTATTTATTGCCCATTTCCTCCTCTCTTCCGGACCACCATCTGGTCACCACTTGGTCCGGGAGACATCTCCCGTCACGCAGGGTGCAGTCGCGCCTCCACAGATCTCCAGTATCAGCTCTTGATACTGGTAATGGCTTAAAATGGCCACCACTTACGGGCTATTTATGCCCGTGCCACCTTTTGGGTTGCTTCATCTTCATCTTAACACATTCATAAGGGAGACATCTCCCGTCATGCAGGGTGCAGTCGCGCCTCCACAGATCTCCAGTATCAGCTCTTGATACTGGTAATGGCTTAAAAGGGCCACCACTTACGGGCTATTCATGCCCGTGCCACCTTTTGGGTGGCTTAATCTTCATCAATCAATCAATCTCTCTTCCTGTACAGGCTATTCATGCCTGTGCCATCTCTTGGGTGCTTAATCTTCATTAATCATCTCTCTCCCCCTCACATACGACTTGATAATGGTCCAGGATGGAACGAAACGCTGTGGTTTCTCCATCTTCTGGTGTGTGGTTTGGTTGTAACATTTGTGATACTGTATATTAATATTAAAGTTGTTGGGAAAGGAACTGGGAATATTTATAGATATGACTGATAAAAGGAAAGGAAATTAATTTAAATTATTCATTTTTGTTGAAAATCGTAATAAAATTAAATCGTTGTGTTCATTTATTGTTACATGTTGTGTGCATAGTCATATAAATTGGTTAGCAGGTGTTGTATGCAATTAGTAATATTTTGTTATGCATTATTTCTTGCCCAAAGAATATTAAATTGCCAAAAATGTAAATTTCCTGTCCTGTTGTTGGGGACAGGAAGCTTATACATCAGCTTATCGAGGTCTTCCTTGGCCAGCTACTAACCTTCCCCAGGATGAACCAAAAAAGTTGTCCTACTCCTAAGTACCTACTGGTATTTACTGCTAGGTGAACAAAGGCATCTTGTGAAAGGAAACTCGTCCAGCAATCTGTCCTGTCATGGAAATTGAATCCAAACCTTTGGTTGTGAGCCAGTGACTGGAATTGAACTGTAAAATGTCACCTGGCACAGACTCCTAAGTATATAATAATTAATAAAACTGCAGAAGACCTATTGACCCATACGCTTGAAGCCATTTGGCAATAGCAAGTCTATTATGTTACCCAGTAATCGGTCTGATAAATTGGCAACCCTGCTTCCAAATTAGTATTTACCCAGGTCTTACCCAAATCTAAACTTGTTTAGTATACGTACATTATTTTGTGTTCTGTTTTGTTAATACTGTATATTCAAAACAATAACAAGTCTCTTGTTATACCTCTTTATTTACAGTACTGTATACATATTCTGTACTTCATTCATATCACCCTTTACTCTTTCTTGAAAATGTAATTTATGGTATTTAATCACCTCGCAAGAGGCTGGGATTAACTTCCTTTTCTGAATCCATTAGTCATTTTTTCCATTCTATAGTATGGTGATTAAAATTGAACTGTATTCTCTGAATGGGGCCTAACAAGGAACTGATATATAGCTGAGGAATAACCAAATTATGCAATGTAAGTGTGCGGTGCTACCTTGGGTGACTAACAGCAGTTTCTTCAACTCATTTCATCCATGCTCAATGCAGTTGTTTGAGTTTTGGTTTATTGAAGTTTATGCTTTAAGAAGAAAGTTTGACTTGCTTAATTAAATTCTAGGTAATCTATTTTGTATTGAAAAGAGCACTGAATCAGTAAATAGTTCATATGTTAATACTTTTTCTGGCAATAATTGAGCTCGATGTTAGCAGTAGCAATGCTGCTCTCAAAGCCTAGGAAAAATACTAACATAAATTGAAAATAAAATTTATAAATTTCATAAATACGTAATGGGTAAATTTATAAATTAGATTTGCATATGTTCATTACTTTAGGGCTGTAGCTACACTTAACTGTAGTGCTTGTATAGTATTGTATACTGTACTCTACAATATACAGTACAGTGGATATAAACTTAAAAATGCTCTGACCGTAGTTAATTTGTTTAAATTTTAAAGTAGAAATTGTACTCTTACAGAAAAGGACAAATGCTATTTAATTAAAAGTAGCATTGAAAAAACAAGGAGTATAAGAAACAGTATATGAATGACATGGTGTAATAATATCCTTTAGAGGAATAAGTGCAACAAATGAATACTTGTTAAATGGCAACATTTTTATACCTATAGCAGATGGAAACTACAAAAACCACGAGGATGAAAAATTTGATTTCATATCTTGAAACGTGCGGAGAAGGAGCATTTCAGAAATTGCTGAAAGTGTTAATGCAGTTGGGCCTGAGTGCTCTTGTTATGCGACTAAATGAGAGCATCAACGAGGAACACAGCGGGAACCTTGGGTAATTTCATCTAACATTTTCATGTACAGTACCAGTGTTTTGTTTTAAAATCCTCATATAAGTAGTGTTTATAGACTTTGCTTATACAGTATGTTAATTATGGGATTTAAACAGAAAATAATTTTTTATATTGGTTATCTTTTTTTGTTTAGTGGGAATAGCAATGAATTAGAGGACCTGACGTACATGCCAAACATCCATATTGGACAGCCAGGTCAACTGCCTACACTGCCTCGTCCTCCATGCAGAAGACCCGAGATGCCAGAATATCACATGGTTGAGAGCGGTATCCCTAATGAACCTTTGATAATAGATGTAGTGCCTTACAGGGAGGTTGGGGGTCAGGACTTGGAACCTGCATCGGTAAGTTTGTTTAAATTAGTGTACTGTACCTCTTAATTCTGCAAGTTTAACTTTAATTACATTTGGTTATTGGCAATGTAGCATCTTTGTTGGCTAGTACAGAATTAGCATCATAATAACGGAAACTGCGCTTGCCCAAAGCACTTTGGGCCATACGCAGCAACTTTTTACATCCAGCCACATGTTTATATTTGTCTGACTAATACTTAAATTTTTCCAGTGTGTTTGCTTTTAACATTGCTAAAGTGGAAAAATGTTTTGTAGCTGTCTTAAATACAGCCCACTAATGAGCATTCCTTTGTCTTGTCATCCTTCATTAGCATGAAGAGGTACTTAAAATATTTTGGCAACAATATTAACTTTTGAAGAATATATATTTTGTAAAAGTAATTTCTTAAGATTTTTTCTGGAATAAATCTGTCCTTGATTGATCTTGACTTGTAATTTAAACGTCGCCTAAAATTAACTTCGTAGGTGCATGATTAGTATTGTTCTGATATTTTGACAGGTGACAGATAACCTAGATTATTTACACTGAACTCCATGAAGCATTATTCTGCCATTAATGATTGGAGATAAATATTAAATGAAATAATAACCTTCTGTGATGACCATTTTATCTTTCCAGTTGTTTAATAGATATATTCTCTTCCTCAGGTGTATAAAAATCTCACCATGCCTCGAGGACTGGTATTCATGGCGAATTTTAAAAATTTTAATAATGATGAACATAGTCCTCGTACAGGGTCGGAAACTGATGTGAAAAACCTTACAATGTTATTTTCACAAATGGGTTACAGTATACCAAACGTCCACCTGAATATGAAAAAATACGTTAGTATATACTTTTAATGTTTATAGATAAGTTTCTTGGTACTGTACATCAGCATTGTAAATACTGTATGCCTCTTTCTAAATCTATCTTTATTTTCTCTATCAGTATGTGCTTGACAATATTATGGAGAAACTAAAATTTAAGCAAGTTTCAGATAAAGTAATTGATGAGGTAGCTTAAGCAAACCTCGCACTCGTCTAAATGAATACTACTGTACTGTACATAAATTTGATGAAACATAATGTTATGCAAAAAGTAGTACATTTCTTTTTTGACAAAATATTTATGCAGTTCTTCCACTTGCATATTAATTGCCATATATTATGGTTTTAAACATAAATATGCACACAAATTGACATAGCTACCGTGTTTACAGTCTTAGTGGGCAATTCCTATACTCAAGCAGAATGTCAGTAGTCTAACCCAAAATTCCACATAAACACTAACTCCACAACAAAGTCTCAAAGCTCTTTACA
Organism: Procambarus clarkii; assembly: GCF_040958095.1. Classification (NCBI taxonomy): domain Eukaryota; kingdom Metazoa; phylum Arthropoda; class Malacostraca; order Decapoda; family Cambaridae; genus Procambarus; species Procambarus clarkii. The sequence goes on from NC_091167.1 coordinate 25,764,943, forward strand.
TTCTTACTTGACTAGCCCCATCAGCAGGTTATATATGTGCAGATGGAGACCAAAACTATTCAGTTGTGTAGCTTATCATTAGCACAGGCAGTACTGTAGTTTGGGAATGGAGAGTACGGAAAGAGTAGAGTTTACAGTGGAAATAACTTTTGATTTGTGAAAATAAGTTTTATTATGGTGCAGGTGATGTGTAGCGAAGGAGCATTGGAACATTTTCCAGGATAATTTATGACATTTTTGGGGAATCTTTTGGAATTTCCATATTAAAATATAAAGATTTGTAGATTTAAGTTAAGAGTTTGTATAAGCACAGTACTGTACTCTTATCTAATTTCTGCTTTAAGCTGTACTTGCACATTCCCAAATTCTTAATTTAATTTGACATGCTACTACATTATTTTCTTATGCCTTCCTTATTATTATGTACTGTACTGTATTATATACAGTACAGTATTTAATAGTACAAATGTTTGAATTTCAAATGGTAGTGTAATTTACAATATTTTATATTTTCAGGAAACAATAAAGGCTTTAAGGGAATTTCAGGCCCTTGATGACTTGAATTATGTGGACTCTTGCATAGTGGTAATTATGAGTCATGGCCGCGATGAAAAGTCTTTTTACACCTCTGACAATAATTTTCTCAGTGTGAATGATGTAGTGGAAAGGTTCAGCAACAAGGAATGTCCAGCACTACAAGGAAAACCTAAGATATTCATCTTCCAGTACTGCAGGTAAAGAAATAGTGTAATGGTTATTCATCCCAGTTACAGGCACCGGACACTCCAGCAGACCCAACGGGACTGTGATGATTTAACCCTTAAACTTTGTAAAGATTTGTATGTGAAATTATATGAAAATTCAGTCAAATTAATGCTTCTGGAGAGATGATCCCTTGTCGAGCTTTACAGTAACACTTGCGGCATCTCCACGGAAGTAAACAATTAAAAAACTGGCTGCAACACCATTTTTCCGACCCACTCTCTCTCTACTGAGGGTCGTAGTTATAGAATATCAGATATAATTTCTTTAAGGGCTAAACATAGCCTTCCCGGTTTGGTGCCTTCTTTTGATAATTACTTACTTACTACTTTAAGGGCTAAGTATGAAATTGCCTGTTTTTCATATTAGGGATTTGATGTTTTCTTTATTGATTTTATCTTAATTTGTGTACTGTATTACTGTGGAATTTTTTTTTCCAAATTTACTATTATTTATCATGGGACAATATAGTGAATGAGTCTTGAATAAGAAACTTTTACATATAAAAGAAAAGCTCTTTCCAAACTTGTGCATAGAGTCCAATGTGCATATATATGTATTGACACTTGTTTCTTACACTGGCAGCATTTACTGTGCTCAGGAGCATGTGTTGAAGGTCAGACTTGGTCAAACATTAGATGACCAAATTCATTTTTTCTAGTCATGTGGAATGAGGTTCATTTATTGCATCCTATGCCAGTTTTTTCAGTCAACTATTGTCTCCTATCTTAGTCAAAGGGTTAACAACATGTGCACCAATATCTAATGTAATTGAGCAAAACTTGTAATTTCCAGAATTAAAATAAGAACAACTATCTTTGACTGTGCCATTAACTTTGAAACACCCAGTACACTACAGTAGGCATGTCAACCTGAGGGTTCCCCGAGGGCCATGTGGATCACATTTGTGTTGTCCTGAGGGCCACACACCACAACTAATTGAAGTCATTTAATAAAAATTATTGCAGAATATTTATATTACTTAGAAACACAGAATTTGCATACAAATGGTTTAGCGCCTAGCCACATTCATGAAGGGGCCGCATGTTTGACATGCCTGCTCTACAGTGTTTTGGTAAATATTTCTTATTAAATTTTATTGGAATGTGAATTGATTAATATCAGAATACAGTATGGGTATATTTGGTTCCATATCCAATCTCAATAACACTTGTGGCACAGAGTACCAAGTCATACCGTAGCTGCATCCTGAATAAAACAATTTCCATTTCCTGAGGTCTACATGCTCTTGTTATTGAGCTATTACATTCACAACAATAACAAAGTGATAAAGAAAACATGATCAAATTTATGCATAGAACTCTCACCTCAAAGTTGATTGCTTAAAATATGCTAGTGGATCCTGATATGAATTCTTTGTAGATCATGTGTGTCAAGGTTCAATTGTACTTAAATTAACAATTAATTGATTAAATGGAAAAGCAAAATTACAATAGTTTTGAAAAGTATAATAAGTAAAATTCAGAGTGCAAATGATAGAAAGTTGTGCCAGGGGAAGCTGTTGCCAATAGGCAGTGGCAGAAAGTCAATGAAACTGCATAACAATGTGGGATAAACATGTGAATAGAGAATGATGGGGAACTATGTTCTGGAAAGGGAAAGCTCATGGACAAAAATGTCCACAAATAAAGTTGTGTAGATGTTGCTGTTGAAATAGTTGGGTGGTGATACAAAAGATATTCTTTGATAAGTGACTGCAAATTATATGTAGTAAAAGTATTTTTGGGTAAGGGGTTACGAGGGTAAATGGTATGAACATCATTTAACTCTTGCCCACCTTTAACACTTAAACTACTGATGTTGCTCTTAAGAGAGAGACTGATGGTGCTCCTGTCGCCTATGGGAGATTTACTGTGCCTTGAAATGTTAAAAATTCTTTGTTTTATGTGGACGTTATTTGATACTAGAGACATCTGGCAATAGTTTGCCATTTTCAAAGATTCTGAAAGCCTTAGTTGCCTTTCTTTGCATCAGTAAATTAAATTGGCACCATGTCAGGTGCACGACCATCCATTTACTAATGCACTGGACACTCAATGGACACTTAATGGTAGGAGCCATTGATGCTAAATTTCAATGATTTTTATGAACCAGAAGATAGTTGTTCTAACAAATTTTTTACAAATATTTCGCTGGAAAATTAATTCTCCGAATTTTATGTTTTAAACATTCTTCACCTAACTGCAGCCAAACTAAAAAAATTTTTTTCAAACATCAGAAAGTACTGTAATGTTTACAATATAAAAAAAAATTTAATGCTCACCAGGAAATCGACATTAACACAGGTTCACAGTTAGAGGATTAATATTGCATTGCTGTCTTTTCAGTCGAGAGAATTGGGAAAAAGTTATCTGGTAATTAAAAGTTTCTGTAAGTAATAAATTTCCTTGTGACAACTATGTATTGAGTTGGATGGGTGCACAACATTGAATGGTGAAAAATGGACTAGTGAATTGCAAGCAAAAATGGCAATTCTGGCAGAAGATTCAGTATATGAGCTTATTGACCATATACTGTATTTATATATATATACTGTATATATATATTTTGAGTATTTGAAGACTTATAAATATTCAGCATTTTATTATTATTATTTCTTTTGAAAGCTTAAGGTATTAAATACACCTACAGAGGGACAGCACCAGATATTGGAGTACCACCTGTGCCTCAGCCTGTGATGCACAGTCGTGCTCTTGATGTCCAGACAGACTCGGCTCATTTTGGGGAAGCCATTATTGACAGACACCCAACCTACACGGATATGTACATTGCTTACTCAACTGTTGAAGGTAAGAATAAAACTGCCATCTATATTCTTACTCTTCCCAATTTACAAATTGTATTATCTCTAGTTGGATTAAATTCAAATCTGTAGCTTATGAAATGCTTAAAGCAGTGGGTTTTAGACTTTAATATTAAAATTGTTTCTGTATGGACTCTTGCTATATGAAGGTGGCTGAAATAGAAAAACTTTAAGAGGCTCTAATTTTTAAACCAGGCATGTATGAAATTTTATGGTGTTAAAAATCTGAGCTAGACATCCCTCCTTCCATCCGCCCACAGACCCTGCTTGTCATTGTTAGGTTAGGCAGTGATGTGGTGTAGGCTGACTCCATACACAGTTTCAAATGTAGATATGATAGAGCCCAGTAGGCTCAGGAATCTGTACATCAGTTGATTGACAGTTGAGAGGCGGGACCAAAGAGCCAAAGCTCAACCCCCACAAACACAATTAGGTGAGTACATACCTTTAGTCTTATAATAAGGTGATGAATATTCAAGATGTCTCAAGTGAAGGAAAGGACACCATGGAGGGGAGGGGGAGGAATTTATATGGAATCTAAGGCATAAATTCATAACTTGAATATTGAAGCAACTTTTGTCGGTGTAAGAATTATGAAGTGGAATGGGGTTATATTAAATGGTTAAAGGTGCATTCACACTTTAATATTTTAATAAATTACACTTTTTTTTTTTTTTTTTTTTTTTTTTGGTCATTTTGAAGTGAGATTCTCTACCTAAAGATAGAAAATGCCTCTAACTTCTGCTTGTAGCTCTTGCCCTTCAGTTCTGGAAGCCATTTAGTTGCATAACTTTTGCACCTTTTCCAGTTTGTTGATGAGCTTCTTAAGATATGAGCACCATACAACTGCTTTGGCCTAACAAAAGTCATGAACAATTTCTTTGTTCACGTAAGTGATTCACGATTGAAGTCGTGAATCAGTTACATGGATGGCAAAATACTAAAGAAATTGTTTATGACTTCTGTTAGACAAAAGCTGGAATATGCAGCGGTTGTATGGTTCTCATATCTTAAGAAGCACATCAGCAAACTGGAAAAGGTGCAAAAGTTATGCAACTAAATGGCTCCCAGAACTAAAGGACAAGAGCTATGAGGAGAGGCGTAGGCATTAAATAAGCCAAAACTAGAAGATAAAAGAAAGAGGTGATATGATCACTATGTACTGAATAGTAACAGGAATCGATAAAATTGATAGGGAAGAATTTCCGAGACCTGGAACTTCAAGAACAAGAGGTCATAGATTTAAATTAACTAAACAAAGCTGTCTAAAAAACATAAGAAAATTCACTTTTGCAAACAGAGTGGTAGACAGTTGGAACAGGTTAGGTGAGGTGGTGGTGGAGGCCAAAACCGTCGGTAATTTCAAAGCGTTATATGAGAATGCCGTGAAGACGAGTCACGATGAGCGTAGCTCTCACCCTGTAACTACACTTAGGTAATTGTGTACCTTCATCCCCCTCCCACCCCTCTCTCACTTGAGGCCAGTTTTCTTATACTGTCCAAATTGACATAATGCTTTCCTCTTTGATCCAAGTTCCTTCTAGGTTCCAGTTTTTTTCATTTCTCAAGGTTGGACTAAATCTTACTATGCAGGTCTCATACTCTGGAATTTGTGTGTTCCAGGTTTTGTGTCATTTCGTCACCCTAAACGAGGATCTTGGTTAATGGAGGCCATCTGTTTTGTCTTCATGAATAACGCATGTGATCATGAACTAGATTCGCTTATGAAAATGGTAAGATATTATGACTGAAGGACAGTAGAAAAAACAAATATTAATTATATTTAATAATTAAATTTTTAAGCAATCATCAAAATTGTAATCTCACCTATGTGGGGACCCCCATTCCACCTTGCAAAAAATAAATAATAAACAGAAAATCACACTTTCTGGTTTTGTGAGCTGTAGGAGGAAGCAGAGTTTTGAGATCATTGCCATTTGGTGTCATGTGCAAGTGTGAGGACAGTGGTGCAGGGAGAGAGGACTCTACTTTTCAACTTGGATGACATTTTGTTTGTTGCTTCACTTAGTTTACATACTGTAGTGTTTGTGTTGAGTAACTCAATTTATGTATACAGAGCTGAGAAAAAATGATACTGTATATAGACTTGCTATGTAATATGTCCACTTATATTGCACATAAGCCTGTTCCTGGCACAGCTGAATGGAAGTGGCTTAAAACTCATTCTTGCTGTAGTTATCTTCATATGTCATATAGGCATGGATTCAAATGCTGGTGGTAAAGACTGAAATTTAATGGTAATGGCATGTCTGTCATCTTAGCTGTATAGTTGAAGAAGGCAGAGGAGCTTGGTATGTTTGCTGATATTAATTAACTCTTGTATTAAACGAGTTTATTACTGGTGGTGCATCACTGGTCTAAGGTAGACTACTTTACCAATACCATATACTGTACCTGTACAGTATTGAGAATTACATTTAACTTTTGAGATCCCCCGAGAGAAAAGCAGCTATTTTTCTCCAATTTTCTTGGATTCCAAGGAGTCTAATCCCTTTTTTTTTATTGTAAAACCATTAATGTGCCATTTCCTTTATATTTTTTCATTTTACTGCCTTATCTAATATTGCATTTTTTTGTTTTATATTGCCTTAGAAGACACTAACATCTAGACTTTCAATAAATCATTAAATGTTACCCAAGCAGACAGCTTTTATTAGCTAGTCACTGTGTAGCCTTGTGTCGTTAATGTGATTAAGACCACCTTCTGCGAGTCTTTAATTTTATTCATAAAAACTTTAATTTTATTAACCAAACATTGATCTGTTGCAGGTTTCTCGTAGGGTGCGCGATAACTACACTGATGACGGCAACAAGCAAGTGTGCGAGTTTGTTAATAGAGCTTTCGACCGACACTTTTTCTTCAACCCTGAGCCACTGAGAAACACGTAGGACATTATTTGCATTACTTGATCTCTTCATAGTACTTGACCATACACTTCTGAATGAAATAAAAGCTGGTATAGAAGGTAAAATGAAGTCCTTTGCAAGTGTGAACCAAGGTGCTCATTAAGAAGTTTGTGTTAGATAAATTTACCTGGTTTGCAGGAATATCTTATCCTAGATTAAGTAATTTAAGGTAATGAATTGTATAAAATGTTGCCAAAAAGTTCAGTTTTATTTTAATACAATATATATTTTGATTTTACCCTTCTAGATCTTCAACTTCTCTTGCACACGTGATCAAACTCATTCCCAATCTTTTGCTATTCCTTCTCACTCTCGGCAAAGAACGGCAAAATCTGCACACAAATATATAACTATTGGTGGCACTGACCATGGCTTTACCAAGAGTACTATTGTAGTATTTTCATATAGAAATCTATTGCCTCTCCATTGAAAGAAATTTAATTTTTTCTCTCTCTCTCTCTCTCTCTCTCTCTCTCTCTCTCTCTCTCTCTCTCCTTCCCCTGTACTTGTATCATTCCTACACAGTATCACATTAATTATCTAGTCAGATTTACTTCTATACTTATTTATGCTGCATTGCTTTATCACTTTCATTTTGTGCATATCCTTCAAAATATATAAAAAAAAAAAGAATTATTTGCACATGAAGCTTTTTAGTGCTTTTTTTTTTTTTTTTTTTTTTAATTTAAGTTCCAGCTAAAATCAATTGGTGTTGCATCTTTCATTTACTACTAGTACACACCTTCAGTGACACTTTCTATATTTTGAGCCTATATGATGGCATGATGTTTATTATTTTCAAAGAAATCTCAAAGCATGTAATTGTGGGGGATGGGTGACTACCTACAGACACACTAAATAAAGCTTGAATCAGTGTTGCCTCAGGCAGAAGGATCAGGGAAGCGAGCATCACCGATGCAGAGGTAATAACTAATAATGCGAGATGCAGGGGAGCTTGATAGTTTTGCCAATAGTCAAAGGTTTAGAATGAGAGAGAAAATTAGAAAGGGGTCAAATGGTGGGACAGTGCCTATAGCATACATTATTATACCCAACCTATACTATAGTGGTTTGATATACTGTTTTTATATACATATAGTGGTTATTTTCCATCTGTTCTTGAGAAAGTCATTATCTCCGATGAAATGTTAATTGAAGTTGTTCCGAGTTGCTAAAGGTGTTTTTATTGATAATTTTTTTTATTTCATTGATCATTCAGTCAACAGCTATTGTCATTTATTTCAGGGATGCCGTTTATAACCATTACATCATTCTCTGGATCTGTTCCTCCTTTACTATTAATATAATCCATTACAATTATTCTGTACTTGTTGTCATGAGTCTCTCGCTTTAAACTTCCCTGACAAATTTTTTCACTCGTTACTCATCTCACGGAGTATGTGATAATTTATTATGTACAGTATACTTCAACTTCCTAACAAGAGCTGTTCATAATAATCCAATGTGGAGTGTTCTGAACATGTTTGTATTGTCTTAAGTTACTATAGGGTGTCTCTAAAAAACATCAAACTTTGATGAAGAATAATCCAAAGCTCAATTAAACAGCATAGTGATAGACTGGTTTTACATATTAAAAGGAAATTAAGGTTTTCCAGAACATTCCAGTTCTAGGATAGACTGATATCTTTTGTGGTATATTTTTCTCTACTAGAAACAAAATGTAAATACAATGCAGTAAATATATATATATAGGAGAAAATATTATCCACCTGATGTGTTTTAGGAGTGTTGTAGCCTTCCCAAGTGCATGACAGAGGCAAGTTGGTATGTAATAAGCCTGCAGAATGTTGACCAATCGACACACTAGAAGGTGAGGGACGATGACGTTTCGGTCCGTCCTGGACCATTCTAAAGTCGATTGTGAATGGTCCAGGATGGACCGAAACGTCATCGTCCCTTCATTTTTCTAGTGTGTGGATTGGGCAACATACTTCAGCCTCATTATTGTGACTCATCGCCTGCAAGCCTGCAGAATGTTAAGCTTGACAATCCCTCTTGCACGCTGCCTTAGAAACAAACTTGTACAGATGTGCTGCAACAAGTCATTTGTTATGGGCATTAAATATGACTTAAGATACGTTCAGTAGAAGAGAAAACAAGCAAGTTTGGTTCAGTGAATCTTCCTTGAAGTGTAATAATAATATTTAAGTTGACTGTTGTCTTTCAGATTCAGGTTGACAAAGTTAGTATTGCAATAAGTAACTTGACACGCAAGTCTTTCAGATACCATTGTATCAATGTACAGTATATATTTATGTACAGTTTGCATGAGCGGTGATACACACGCAAGAAAACCGACATTAACTTGCCGTTAGATTTGATAATATTTTTCTCCACAATTTTTGTTAATTCCTGAAAATAGTAATTTGGATGACATTCTACTCTTGGTTGTCTTCTTACTAGTTACTGACATTGTTGCTTTCTATTTTCATTTTCCTATTTTCTTCAAATATTTTTCAATACAATACAGTATTAGTTTTAACCTTTGGGTCACTACAGGTATTTAAAAATAACTTATGAATTTTGTGATTTCCTAGAGTGCAGTGCTCATATGTTAGTCTTAGTAATATAATAATTTACTTATTAGAATGAATATATTTTTTTGTGGAATAATCATATGATATAAATCTGGTAATAGCTAATGTTCACTTAGCTTTTAAAGTATGAAAGTGCAATATTTATTGAAACAATTCAGAATTTTGATTGGTGTTAACATTAGTTACCACATCAACCCATTTCTAGATGGCTTCATTGTACATTACTAAGTTATCGGTAATTTATAAAGAAATATGCTATTTAAATAATTTAAGTTAATTTAAGCATTCCAGATTTTTTGTATAAATTTAAGATGAATTAAAATAGTTTGGTTTATTTTGTGTGAACAGTTTTGGATGGCAGGCTTTATGCTAAATGACAGTAAGAAAGATACAAAACATTTATTTAATAAAATTACATAGCCAGTAATAATAAAATTTCAGAATTACCATAATTTTTGCGGCTGATTAAAGTCCCAAATTTCCTGATTTAGACTTCATAGGACTTGTATTTCTAAATGTCATTTTGACATTTAAATAGTATTTTTTAATACAGGGCTCAGTGCACAAATTATATGGTGTTCAATATTAATTTTATTTTATTTTTCTAAACTTTTGATACTATTTTCTGATAACTTAGCCAAGAATGTGGTACAATATATGTACTTTAGTACAATATATGTACTAATAGTATAGTATATGTTAGTAGTAACTTTGAGTAATAGAGCATGCATGTCAAACTTCAGAATAAGTGTATTTCTTAACATTTTCCTTTTATCCACACATTGTTTGGCCCTGTGTAAACAGAAGGGCAGGGCAGAAGAGTGGAAAAGAGCAGGGCATAATTTATAATTCCACTTTTCTATGCATTATGTATCTGGTAATATGACATCCATAATTTGTATAATTCATATGCAGGTAGATATAAATGTGGTTATGCTACTACAGTGTCTTTCAGTATTATAGGTTTTGGCTCTAGCTAGCTCATGTGGTAGATGTTTTCTTTCACAGAGGTTGCTACTCTCAGGTTAAGGACTGCTGCATCATCCCATGTTAGACTATGTGTGATGGCTGGTATTTTGGACAGATATACTGTATTGCTTGCTCTTGGTTGAAGCCAAGTGACTGATGAAGTAACTGCCAGGCAAAATATTCTTTTTTAACTGCCCTAATAATTGAATGGCGTGTAAAAATCTGTTTTAGGTTTGAATCAAACCCATGTGCAGTATTTTAGGGTACAATTGAATGAAAAGCACAGCAGTTTCTTGGTATACTGGGGTACTTCATTATGAACTAGTGTATTTTTATATTCCCTAACATAATTTATAGTAAAAATAAAATATTGTGCTGGCAACTCTTATAAAATAGGCAAATAATATCTTGGTGTTGCCTGAAGTCACTGTAGGGTGTGGATTATTAGAGTTCATATCAGCTGTGTAACTCAAGTTCTGGCTATTTTTTATTACTAAACAACATTTTGTTTGTAATACATATATTGCAGTAGATCTTAATGATAGCATATATAGTGTATTAGTTTGTAATGTGTAATGGTCAATAGCCATACTTTATTAATTACACACTATTGTTCTTTGACCTTGTGTCCTTTAATTGTGCCCAACCTGTGGTTGTCAAAATTCAATATTGGCCATTTCTTATCACCAGCAAATTTAATACAGTCAGGTATTACTGGGTTCCCAGCCATATTGCTGTTTCCTTAAATGAGCGTGCAGATGCTGCTGTGAAGGAGACTATCCACACTTGTCCCATTTCCTGCAAAGGTGTTCCTTATTTTGACTTTCACCAAGTTATTCATTCCTGAATCCGTGCCCGTTGGTAGGATCACTTTTCTTCTGTTACTGGTAACAAACTGCGTGCTCTTAAGGGTAGCTTGTCCCCCATGGCCTTTCTACCATTGTAACCGGCATTGGGAAACGGCTTTGGTGAGGTTATGTATTGACCATACACGCTTAACTCACGGGCACTTAATGGAGCGCTGCCCTGCTCCTTATTGTCCTAACTGCATTGTTCCTCTTAGTCGTGCATATCCTTGTTGAAAGTCCTGACTTCCAGATGTGCGAGCGTCTTGCTTCCCGACTGTCCCTCACGGTCACCTGTCACTCGATAGAATCCTTGGTGAATCAGATACCTTTGATGTTCGCCTTGTGCGCTTTTGTTCTCGTGTTGGCATCCTTAGTGATATTTAGTGCCTTTTGAATACCCTGCACATTTGACGGTGCTACATAGCCTCCCCAGCTTGGTTCCTTCTTTTGATAATTACAGTACTTACTTACTATAGGGTCAGATTTCATGGAGATTACCAAATACATAAAAGTAATAATAATAAAGTTCTTGAAATTTCGTAAACAATGTAGGAGGCTTAGGTGTTGTATTACAATGGTCTGTATTCTCAACTCACAGTTGAGGCACCCAGGTTGAGTCTAAGCAGCACAAACAGTTTGGCATATTTACATTCACCTGATTTCCTCTTCATCAAGCAATTAAATAGGTATCTTGGGTTACATTCTGGGTAAGGTTTGTAGTTGGCCTTGGAGTACTTGGACAAGTCTTAAGTACAGAATTCCTGTCCCCCAGACTGATTTTCTCTAGGGGTAAATTTTACAAGAGTGCAAACTGTCACATTTCAGGACTGTTATACAGTACTATATATATATAGAGAATCTGAAACATATTTAGCATTACCAGTGTTTGATCTTGTAGTTCACACGTTGTTATTAATGGAAATGATCCAAAATACTTTGCAGTATGATGTAGTTCAGTGGCAGTGTAGGAAATGGGTAGATATAATCTACAGTATTGATGGCCTGCATGAATGGAATAAGTGTCTTCCTAGAAGAAGGGGGAAATGTAGTTAGCTCAGTTTTTATCATACACGTGTTTTAATTTTGTCATGTATAGTGGAGCTTGAAATGGAATACAAGCATTCCAAGTAAATCTATAATTATTAATTCATCATAAATGTCTCCCCTCTCTTGGTAAATATGTAGGTGAAGTGATTCTATGGTAGCATATAGTCCAGTATTTTTTGCACATTTTATTTAATTTTTAATAAAGAGATTTGTATGATTTTATTCTTACTGTCATTGAAGAATGAAGAAATTGCTGAAGTTAATTTTTTTAACAAGTGATCAGTACAGTACGTTGCTATTTATAATACAAACAAAACCTGACTGTACCTATAGAAGGTGTCTGAATCAAGTAAAATGTAGGCACTTAAATATAGCAGTAGTAGTAATTAGATAAACGTTAGCATCGGTGATGCAGTATTGGGTCAGTGTTGGCTGCGGTGATAAATGTTACCTGTTCATTTGCTTGCTGGGCTTGATGACTGCTAATTAGTTTCATGCATCAGTGATAAGTTTAAGGTAGATGGTGACATAATTACAGTATTATATAATTAAGTATATAAGGTCTGCTGTCATTAGTTTTCTCCATGAGCAAAGAGGAAAAAAGAATTAACTATTGTCAAAGTGAACATATATTTTTTTTATATATTCTTAGTATATATTTATATATAATTAATTTATATCTAAGATTCCATTCTCATTTAAATTTTATGTAACTAACAATGCTGCTGCTTATGTGATATGTGATTTTCTTGCATGAAACTAATTTAATTTGACCTAGAATATAGTATTTTAAATTGGTTTGGGGTAGTGGTTTCATTTGACAAGGACTCCTAACATTGTATTATTTGTCTGCATGTTAATGAAAAATAAAATTATATTGAGCTCGGCATTTAATTGTTTTTGTTTAGTAACATTGATGATCCAGCAAGATACTGGTAGGTGACACACTGGTTTTCTTAAACACTTGGGTATATCATTATATAATGAATTATTTTATTCTAATATACAGTATTTTTACATTTTTTATGTCTAGGCTTCCCTCGTGGAAAGACTTGGGTTTTTTTTTTTTTTTTTTACCTTGTTGATTAACACTTTGGTGTCGTGATGACATTCATGCCGTCGTTAAAACAATACACGCAGTTTGGGTAATGACGTTAATGCCGTCATCAATTAATTTGTGCTTATTCTTATTAGTAAGTATAAACATTGTGAGTGAAAGAGTTTAACATTGGGTTGTGTGCTCACCGGCAGCGTTCGGCCTACATTGCGGTGTGATGCTAGTGGCCCCACCGGGTCAGGCAAAGTGTTAGTCTGTTGATGTTACTTTTTCCTTGCTCATTTATTACTTGTGATGTAAAAGTGGATTCTTGGGTAACGTGGATTAGATGGACGAAAAAATTAAAAGTAAAAGATATGTTAAAATACTACTAGAAAAAAGTGAACAAGTAGATGGGGAGACAAATGAGAAAATTATTTGGAAAACTGTAAGCTTTATAAAGTGTGTGTTGGTTGGTATTGTAAAAAAGTAATACAGTATTGTAATTGGAAAATGTTCATTGATCAAAAGGATATTTGTTGCAAGTGGAGAAAATACAGTACAGTACACAGAAAATTTGGATGTAAGGGTGAAGAGTGAGAACGGCCTATTGACGTAGCTCCAGTGCACGGGGAGTTTTGTAAAACCCTGGTTTGTGTCTCGGAGAGACTGCGGGATCCAGTAAGTTCAGTAGAACTTCGGTTTCAACTCTTTTACCATGTCGTAGCTCAGTCGATTAAGGCAGCATCTGGGATGCTCCTGGACACAGGTTCGAATCCTCGTCACGGCCCTTGTGGATTTGTTTACAGTACAGTACTTTAAATATTTGATGGGCAGATGTGATGAGAGGCGCTAATGTGAACATGATTAGATTTGATTGAGAAGATAGGAGTACATCACTGAAGTTGTTTAGGTATAGAAAAGTTGCAGGTGTTGATGTAGGTGCAGAATTTATTAAATTTAATGAAGAAAAAGGAGTAATGGACACTGAGTTTACTACTACTATCCCAAGAGGATAAAAAAGGTGTAATTATATCATTACATTAAAGAGACATCATCCTGTAGCAAGAGGGTAAATGCAGTGAAAAGATTTTAGATAAAACCTTTAATAGATTTGAAAGATTGAGGTGAATATTTGTTAGATATAGCATCCATCCATCTTTGTGGTTCACTTATTACCGATCCGGTGTCGGCTACAAACGAGTTCAGTTCACATCTTTTTGGGTCGTTATCACTGGTTCTTAAATCCCCTCCCGATTTCTAAATCTGTAAATTCTGTGCTACTTATCTCACAGTTCAGAACTCCTACAATGATGTCTTGCTCTTTCTGAAATTGTCTGCTTTGTCCCTCTCACACTACATGACAGTCACCTGTTACTATATTCACTAAGAGATTCTCTACCATCTCCCTACGTGTACCTTGGTGGTTCTTCTCATTTAGAAACTGTGCTTGAAGACCACTTTACCTGGGTATTTTTCTCATTTTTATCCCATTGCCTTGACCAGTTCTCTGGAAGCACTAGCTTTTTTAAATAAACATGGACACACATTTTATCATCAATACATGTGATGACATTTTGGAATAGACATGAAACATAAAGTGAAATACAGTTGAACCTCGGTTTTCACATACCCGTTTTCGTATTTTTCGGTACTCGTACTGAATTTCTTAGAAAAATTTGATTTGGTACTCGTTTGCCTCGGTGTTCGGAGTTTGTTTATATGCGTACGGGTCCACGGAGCGTGTGGTGCTTCTGTTTACCAGCGTCTCCTGCCTAGTGATAATCACTTGAATTCTTTGTGAAGAATTTCATTGTTTTTGTGCTTTTTTGGTTTCTGAACATAAAAGTTCTTATTATATATCACATCATAGGTTCCAAGAAAGTCAATGGTAATGTTCAACTGAAGAAAATAGTTGTGAGGATGACGATAGAGGAAAAACAAGAGATCGTTCATAGTGAGACAGTGTGATGTCTCACTACAATGTGGTGTCACAATGTGATGTCTCACTACAGACAAGTGTTAAAATGTTGGGAAAAGCAAGTGTCTATAGACAGTTTCTTAGTAAGGCAAGTAAGCAGTGAGCCACAACCAGGTCCTAGTGGTACTCCTGAAAAACGTAGGAGATAGAGTACTCCAGAGAAGTCATCACTGCCTGATGTTATAATGGAACGGGACTTCCCTTCCAAACACTAACACCTCTCCTCCTCCCCCCTCCCTCACTGTCTTCCATATGCCAACAAGAGTCCTCAATAAAGGTAAGGTACCTAAGAGTATTATTCTGTATAATATGTATTTTTTAGTTAATATATTTGAGGGTGTGGAACGGATTAATTCAATTTACATTATTTCTTGCGGGAAAATTCGTATTTTTGGTTTTCATTCTGTCTCTGGCAACGGATTAACTACGAAAACTGAGGTACCACTGTACAGTATTACAACAGTACAAATTGGCAATCAGAGAGGCATGTTTTGTGTTAATTAAATGTAATGAGGAATTAAAATGTTGAAGATTTGAGTGCAGAAGTAAATAAATACAAGATTGTATAGAAGATACAGGAATGCTTTGGGCATTGGGTAATAGTATACTGATGAGTTTGAGGGGAAAGACCAGCAGAAAATGGGCATTCATCACGTGTGATGAAGTAGAGATTCAGTTTGAATGGTGTACAAGATATGGGAAGGGACAAGGCTGTGTGTAAAAGTAGTTTGTGAGGGAGTGAATATTTGTTTATACTCTATATTTCAATTCATGAGGAGCACTGTACACTATATGAAGTAGTAAGGTGCTGGATTGTGGTTAAACTTGTCTGTGTGTTATATAGTGACTGGCACAGCAGGTGGACAAGTGATATACAGTGTAACTCTCCTGCATAACTGCAACAAAACCTGCTGGCCAACATGTGTATGGGTGAGAGTCTAGCTAAACAAAGATGGGGGGGGGGTTAGGGGCTTAATGTGTAACCTTTCCTACTTTTTTGATGATAAACTTTCACATTAATAAGCATTATTTTTCTCCCTTGTGTCAAGTTATTTAGGATGGAATAGTATTGTCTAGAGATGGTGTAAATGTTACTGTGTATGGGTGTTAAAGGTAGTGACACACACTACCTCATTTGTTATGATAAGTGTTTTGCAGTGGGTTTGAATGTAACATTGAGTAATTTTTAAAAGAACCTCTACCAATAAAATAAACATAGTACTTATTATTTACTTCATATAAAAAATAAATGGCATTTAGGAGTTTTATTTTACATGCAAGCAAAGTTTTTTCATGCTGGTCCTTGGAAGGTTATCCATAACTGCATGAGGATGAATTATTACTTCTGCTCTGACCCACAAATATGCAGGGCTGCAAGACTTCTCAGCTGGTGACTTACTTCTTCAGATAAGGCTTTTTCTTACTTGGTAGCATTGACAAGATCTTATTACTACTAACACCATATTACTTCCAGGTAAGACAGACTAAAAATATAGGTGCTAAAGTTAGACTGAACCATATTTTGAAGGCCTTTAACTTCTGCAACTCTTTCCTACTTCATAAGCTTCTTGACCACTTCTGCTCATTTGTCAATGTTTGACTTACTCTGCTGTTTATATATCGTCTTATGTAAGAGGCTTGGTTTAACATTCAAAGTAATGTATAATCTAGATATTTATTAATAAATGTGTAACCATTATTATTGTTACTATGATTTTGAATATTAATTAAAACAAACTTTTCAGTGGATTATTGAACATGAGCACTCTGTCAAATGCTCTATCTGACTCGAGGAGTTTGGAAAATGCTGCATCACCACTACCTGCTCCTGCATATTGTCAAAAAAGGCACACGCATTGCTCTCGAGGAACAATACCTGTGGCATACTCGAATAACAATTATCGTCAAACAAGACACAGAAACCTAAGTTGGGCCAATAATGCTTCAGAGAGAAGTTTGGAAGAACATGAACCTCTTAATCTCAACCCAAACACAGCACTCATTTGCCCTCGAGTGAGCAGCCTGAGTGGCGCTCGTCCTCGAAGGCGTACTTCTCTGCCTGAAACAAGCTACTTGCACCATTCTACTCCTCTTCCTCGTCGTCGAGAAGCAAGGGGCCGTGCCAACAGTGAGCAAGAGCAAGCCCAGGAACTACAAGAAGCTGCTACTGATCCACCTGAAATACTTAATTATAGCACTGGGTATGTACAATACCGTAATTCAATAGGTTTATATAATAAATGTTAGATTTCTGTGATAGAGAACTGTGGAACTTCTATATTCCTCTGGCCCCTATATTCGTCAGATTCTGTATTCTTCACATTTTGAAGACAAAAACAATACAGTACTTCCATATTCATCATGTTTTGACAAAAAAATAGTACAGTACAGTACTTCCATATTCGTCACTTTTAACAACAAGAACAATACATCCATATTCGTCAGCAGTTTCCCTATTTGTCATCCACCACCCAGTACAGGATTGTCACTCGGTCAGCTAACCCAGCCAGTCAGCTTTGTGCAGTCGTCAAACACGCATCTCTTACTAATTTCTCTTGGAAATTGTTTTTCTTTTTGCAACTCTTTGCGGTAATCTTTGTATAAAAAAAAAGGTAAAATGCCCCAACAAAGGAGGGGCCCCCCCCCCCCCAAAGAAGAAGAAAAAGGACCCCAACAAGGCATTGCGAAGAAAAACAACCAAAAAGATAAGCTTTGAGATCCACAATCGAGTTGAAAGAACAGCTCGTTGCCAAGTTTGAAAGTGGATAAAGGGTTTCCATATTTGTCAGTGTTCATATTCGTCAGTTTCCATATTCATCAAGAATGGGTTAGTGATGAATATAGAGGTTCCAAAATATAGAAGCATACTATCTAAGTAATTTATTGGCTGACATAAGACTGTGTGATAAGTACTGTTCATAGTATGTATTCAGCATGTCACTTCATACCATTTTATATTATTGGAAGGGAGTGGTACTGAGGGAAAACATGGCATACACTTTGACACGCCACCTTCACCCCCCCCCCCCCCCCTCCTCCTCCTCCTCCTTGTTGTCTTCTCTGCCCCCCACCCCCTCCTTGCTGCTTCTGCTCTTTGGCTCCACCTATCATCTTTAATAATCGGGTGTACAGGTTCATGGACATATTGAGCTCTGCATATCTTCATATGAAACTTTCTGCTTTGTGAACTTCATTTGTTGACTGATTCTGCAAAAGTTTTATTTTATGGCTTATTTGGGTACTCAGTTTCCATGCCTTGTTTATCACCCATGCTAAATTGTCTATTCTTGTCTGCCCTATCAAATCACCTGAAATTTTTGTATATGGTAATCATATCTTTCAGTGATACGAGATTTAATTGTTGCAACTCTTTCTCATAACTTATATCAATTCTGGGAATAGTCTGGTGGCATACCTATGAATACTCAAAATTCATCTTGCATTTGATTAGATAAGAATGCAATGCTGAAGTAGCATACTGGTATTCAGGGAATCGATCTGACATGATATACCAGGTATTGAATTATTTCTTACAAGAAATGACTTTTATAAATCTGTTATTTGCTAACCTAGAATATACTGGTATCTATTTAATGTGGGCTTCTGGAGAATAGTTTGGCGTGATGTCAACCCTCAGGTTTTTCTTTCTCCATGATTCTTGATGAATTTTATCTCCCAATTGGTACTTTGCTTGGCCTTTTATTTAACACCTATTGTGCAAAAATTGCCTGTACTGTACTAATAATAACCACAAATCATTCACAACATGTGCAGATGATGAGTCACAATAACATGGCTGAAGACATGTCCAAACCTCACACACCAGAAGACGAGATGATGACATTTTGTTTCGTCCTGGACCATTATCGAGTCGATTGTGATAATGGTCCAGGGTTCTATGTCCTTTCCCAAGGTTAGGTGCCAAGTTTGATGATTTAGCTCCGCCAACATTACTTGTGCTCGTGCAACATGTTTGGTCCCTCCAGCCATCCCACCTTCCAAACCTTAGTTTCAGAACCATTACCATGTTTTTTATCCTGACACCTCCACTATCATGATCTGATTCAGTGTGTGTGGACTGCCCCATGCTGTCCAGTCAAGGCAGGAGTGCTTGGCTACCAATGACCCAATTATTTAAAGACTGAAGACAAGATTAATGTTAAAGATGTCTGTGGCAATCACATGTAATACTAAGCAAGGGTTTAGTAGGATTAAATAGCCTCTGAATATAAATGTACTTCCAGCAGTTAGAGCTGGAGTGACCTTTTCTCCTTTTCCTCCTTAGCCCCTTTACTAATCTGGCAGGGATGTTTGTACACATCCCTGCAGTGTTGGTGCCTAGAATGTTGTCTTTCCTCACTGTATAAAAGTTTGGGCTGTGACACAGTGGATACCTTTGGTGGGGTGCAACTAAGTAATTCTGCTCAACATGTCTGATAATAGTTTGAAGTCTTGATTAAAAAAATATATGTATACATGTGTTGGCAAAGTAATGTGGATACTGTATATTACATTCTATCTTTTGATGTCATACACAGTGAACATTGTCATTTTAGGGAGCACACCCATTGAGATAGTGGTAACCTTCAGACACTTAACATATTAAAATCACACACAAATTCCCTTCCTAGAGTAATGCACAAGATAGAATATGCTAGTTGACTATGGAAGTGTATTCCTTGATGCTAAATGAAACTTTTGAATATTGTTGCAGACATGATAACATAAAGGAAATATATATTTCAATTTTATAAATATTTCAGAAGTGATGTATTCATTGAAGATCCTCAGGATGGAATTGAAACCCCTTCTGAAGATCCTCATGATGTAGTTGACACTGCTCAATTCAGTTTTGGTGTAAGAGCTGAAGCATTGCCAGAGCACATGAGTAGAGAATCTCCTTTGCGCATGACTGGTGGAAACTCGTCAGCATTGATTGGCGAGGTTCAAAGAGGAGGAGACCATGAAGGTATATTGCACTCACAAAGCACTACAACCATTATACTGGAATACGAAGAGGAGGAGTTGAATGGACCACACATGGCCATTAAGAGACAAAACTCGGCCCCATCATCAAATGAAACCCTTGAGAAAATTGATGGTGTAAGAAAATTTTTACAGGTAAGCATTATTTTGCATTATATGTATATAAAATGGGCCCACAGTGTAATGAGCCTCGCCCCAATTGAATCCCCACATGGGTCAAACTGTGTTCAGTGCAAATTCAGTAGATCATACAAATGTTTGTTTTTTGAAGGTTGTTCACCTAAAGTTGTTGGGACGGGGTTGTGTTAACAGCCGACCTAATCTAAATGTATACTGCTGTACATCTTGTAATCTTTTAATTGAGCTCAAATACCAAATTCATTGTATGTAATGAAGTACCTCTTTCTGGTGGAGCCCCGTTGGCTTCCTGTACCTATCTCACCGAGATTGCTCCAATATTTCATTCACATGGGAACCAAGGAGACTAGATCAACCTAAAGAGCATCTACCGAAACTGAGGCTGTGGTACACAGGTAGTGGTGAATCTGTCACCAAACATAACAAATGATGCACCCATCAGCAAAATTAACCAAACATCAATAACCAAAGGACCCCTTTGGAAGCCTGCCAACTCATTCTTTGCCAGAAGAGGAGACAGATGCAAATTAAAAATATGGCCAATTGAGCCAAAGGAGCATAACCACCACCACTGGAGGAGAGCATGAAGCTCATCAACCTGACAACAACCGGAGGCAAGACATAGCAAAAACTCTGGAACTAACCACTGGGCACATGCACTTTGGAGCACAAAAAGCAAAGTTCACACAACAAAACCAGACAGAAAATGTGAAGTGAAGCAAAGCAGCTCTTGGACTTCCTGCAAGATGTGACAAAGGAGCACTACTGTGCTGCTCAAGGCTATGCATAAGCAGAGGAACTGATCTGATAGCTGATGCTGAACTGACCTCTGGGCTGCCTGGTGGTAGCATTTTGGTACTAACAGATTCTAGCTAGTTTTTTGTTTTCTTTTGTTTGTTTTGAATTATTTGGAGAATTGTTTGATAGTTTAGTAGCTTTTGAGTCTTGTGACTCCCAGCAGTTTCCTGTAAAGCTTTGCTGACTTTCTGCATGCTTTCCTGGTGAAATGGCAGAATGTCATTTGCTCCCTGCACCTTATGTGAGGGTACAGGTTTTGGCACTGACCTCCAGTTGGCGTGAGGAATTCATGCAACTGATATAACTGGTAGATTGGAGCAGTCTCAATGAGCCACCGAGGCGTCCCCAGAAAGGGGTATAATATAGTACAGTACTGTATATACATTGTAAATGCGGTGCACATGTTTTGCACCGAGGGGTTAAACTTTCCTTGAGTAATTTTAGATATACAGTACTGTACTTTACTGTACTGTATTTCTAAGTTTTTTTGTTTTTCTTTTTAATATTTTTTTCTGATTTTAGTGCTTCAGGCACCTTAAAGTATTGTGATGACCAAATCAAATTAATATTTAAGGACACAGTTTTACAAAAGTTTCAAGAATGCTCGGGGCCTGACAGCTGAGTGGACAGTGCTTCAGATTTCTAGTTCTGAGGTTCAATCCCTGGTGGAGGCAGAAACAATTGGACAGAGTTTTTCACCCTGATGCACCTGTTCACCTAACAGTAAATAGGTACCTGGGAGTTAAACAGCTGCTACGGGCTGCTTCCTGGGAATGTGTAACTAAAAGGAGGCCTAGTTCGAGGACCAGACCGCAGGGGTGCTAAGCCCCAAAATCATCTCAAGATAACCTCAAGATAAGATGTTATACAGTACTGAGCATTAGTCTCCACTGAGCCAAATACACCCTCTACCAAATATTTACTCATAGGTGTATACAGCACTTTTAAATGTAGTTTGTGTACTGCATTTTGTACATGGGTATCTTGTCAAATCTAGGCCACGAAAACAAAAACCGACTCGACCGAATCTTTCCAGATACAGTATTTTTCACTAAAGCTGAAGTTCCACCAAAAGTCAATGAATTTATTCAATCTTGTTTATCAAAGAAATGGGTTCCATTCAGGCGAGCTTCCCCTGTACAATTTTTCTTTCTTCCTTTCCTCAAAAACGTCGTGTTCTGTAACCATATTAAAGTGAAATGTAGGTCTTGATTTGTACCAAGGGTGTTGAATCCCTCTACACACAAACGTGTGAACTGTTTTCATGTATGTCTTGGGAAACGTCCAGAAAGGGTTAGTAATGATCAGGGGATCCTAGCAACATGCAACATTTATTTCTAGAAATTTATTAAAAATGTCTTTGCCTTCCAGGTTCATGACTCTGAAGAAATGTTTAAAGAACCCCTCAGGAGAATTGAGAGCTTTGTTAAGAAGAGGGATGAAAGTAAGCGGATAAAACTGGACAGGGATGACTCGGACAATCTTGAACAATGATGGTAATATTTTGAAGCAAAAAACATTGTAGGAAATCATAAATGTAGGTGAACCTTGTACATTTTTTTTTTTTTTATATATAACAAAGTGCCTTAACATTTTAAAGCAAAGTGCCTTAATGTTTCATAACAAAGTGCCTTAATGTTTTAATTTGCCAAATTTTTTAAGTTACTAAATTACCCTTTTTTTTTTTTTTTTTTTTAAGTTTATCAAATATTTCAGACCTGTGGTAAAGCAGTGGAAATATCCCCCTAATTTTTGGTGTCAACCACAAAATATTAAGATATAAGCCAATTATATAATTATTATTATGTAACAAGCTCTTTATTAGTTGACTTTATCATAAATTTATATAAAAAGTGATCTAAATATCCTATTGGCTTTTTAATGTCTCATTGCATGCTAGGAAGTGAGAAGTCTTTCTTAGTCCACAGCTTTCACACTTATTGTGTCAGTTAAGTTATATTTGTGTGGTTCGTGAGGTAAATACGTAGGTACTGTGCTTGGACGCTAAGCCAGAATCGGCTTAAGAGTGTCTGCTTCTAACCCTGCTGATATTTTCCCCACAACTACTCTAAAATGTCAGGGTAATCCCAGGTCTAATGAGTTATACTTTTCATGTTTTATTTTGTATTGTAACATTAGGACCTTATAACAAGAAATCTTTGTGTATAACACAGAAATGTTTCTTATTTAATCTACTTTTAGAACACTTTTAATCCTTGACATAAAACCCAGACAGTGCATGTGATTACAATGCTGTGCATGTAATACATTTGTTTTAGTGTTTATGATGATTGCTTGGGAAGTAACTTTAGGTTGTAGTTTATATCTCATTATTGAATATAGATGCCATCTTGAAGATTAATACATGTATATACAGTACTTCTGGATGTAGTAATTGTGAATACCAGAGAATAACAAGCAATCTAAAAAACATTTTACTTGAAAGTGATAATAATTGTAGAGTTCATTTAAATTTGCATTTAACTGTTGAGATATATTGCAGTTGTATAAAGGTTGTTATTACTGAGTTCTTCAATAAGTCTCAGGTTTCTTGTTTAAAACACTGCCATTGTTAACAAATGAGATGAATGAATGCAATAACTATGAACATTGAAACCTCATAAAGTTGCTCGCCTGTATAAATTGGTCATAATTTTAAACCCCTCCAAAAGAAATATTTTCTTATGTTTAACCTCAAATAACAAGCACCCTTGTTATACTGTAAACGAAAAGTTTGGACCAGCTTATGACTAGTAGTGGAGTTTCTATATAATTATAATAATTAATATGTATGCAAGTTAGCATTACCATCATATTTTTAAGCCGTGTGATTCATTGCATAGTGTAAAGTTATTACCTGCTACACAAGGGTAATTATAAAATGCAATAGCCAGTTTTTACTTAAAATTGCAAAAATGTTATTATGTACTATTTAAATCTACATTGAAGATTGCAGTACAGAATGTAGCCATTTATTTGGTTCATTAGCCAGAAAGATAATATGGGCATTAATTCCACACTTTTTTTTTATTATGTGGTATGAGTATACTTGGTAATATATTCATATACATGTAATATACCAAAACCTTCATTCAAGGTTTTCTTGGTAATGCTTCTATGGCCAGATGCAAGTAGACACTAGTTTGGTTTTATATTTATCATGTGTACTTGTGCTCTTTGCAGGTAAAAAAAATTTTATTTATTCATGTTGAGATTTTTGTTAATTAATAATTATTTTATATTTAATACAAGAATTTGTATACTTAGACTTATTAAGCATCGCATTGCTTTATTAAAAATTACACCTACAATTAAAATTGAAGTAAGTTTATTGAGGTATAAATACACACAAAGGGATGAGGTAGCTCAAGCTATTCTCACCCCATTCAGTACGTGTTTATATATAATATATATATATATATATATATATATATATATATATATATATATATATATATATATATATATATATATATATATATATATATATATATATATATATATATATATATATATATATATATATATATATATAAAATATACACACACACACACACACACACACATATTCTGTCTGTCTGTATATGTGAACACATTACAAGCAAGCAACATATTATAGAACATTCTGAGTGATAAATGTATACATTTCTTTACACCTACAGATTATACACAAAACATTACAATCTTCTTTCATGACTTATTGTTGTATAATCAGTCTGCAAGACAAATGAAGGTTTGTGTTGCTTCCGTATGTTTGTTACAGGTGGTGAAGAGAATGAATTTAGGGATATACCAATAACGTGACATACGAAAAACATTGACAAACTAAAAGACTCAAAAACCCCAGGATCTCTAGGGTTTTTAGGTTTTAAAATCCACCTGGAAAAGATCAAGTCAAATGGGGGGGGGGGGTCTTCGACAAGCCACTGGCTTCCTGTCCTCATCGAGACCACTAGTGTTAGCGTCCTTCAGGTAAAAGTTTCATAATTTAAAGTGGAGCTAATTTGGCCAAATGGACATAATTATGATGGCCATTTGTCAGTTTGCATGCAGTCGAATTTCTTTTCACTAACTAATTTTCAGTGCAATTTGCACTAAAGTTTATAGAACAGTGAATATATTTGAACAGAGCATAAATAGTGAAAATCATTGGAACCGGTTTAATTATTATTTGTGTATCTTTGTCCTAATACATGGGAGGATTGTGAGTGTATCCACTTAGTGGTTTTCTGTTAAAGAAATTGAATAATTGAGAGATATATGTGGAGAGTGTGCAGGAGTCTCTTAGTGTATTGTATGAGATATCATAGCATCCTTACAAACTGAAACTTAACTTTGTGGTGAAATTATGTATATACAACATTTACATACTTTGACAAATAAAGAACGTCTTGTATATGAAGGAATGCAAATCGTTATCAGAACAAACCATAGCCGATTGGATTCATACAAGGGTCACGATGTGGGACCAATGTTTTCTGAGAAACACACACAAATGGTGCAATAAATTCTCAAGCATGCCAACAAATCTTGATAAACAAACATGTGTGATATATGGAACTAATGTGCAATATTGTTTGGCTGCCTATTACAGCACTGTAAGGACTTCTTTTCATTGAGATGTATTTGTGATTATTACTTCATATACAGTATTAACCATACAGAAAATGTGGTGTTTTTTTCCCATACAAAGAATAGAGTTTTAATAGTTTACATGCATGTCCATCTTTCTCCTTGCGCACATGTTATTTGCCATCTTCTCATTGTCATAGTAGAAATAATTGGTAATTGCTTCACTCTTTTTTTTTGTCAATAAAATAGGCAATGGTGTGTTCAGGCCAGGCTCTCCATGTGTGGCAGGGTGTTCAGGCCAGGATCTCCATGAGTGACAGGGTGTTCAGACCAGGCTCTCCATGTGTGACAGGGTGTTCAGGCCAGGCTCTCCATGTGTGACAGGGTGTTCAGACCAGGCTCTCCATGTGTGGCAGGGTGTTCAGGCCAGGATCTCCATGAGTGACAGGGTGTTCAGACCAGGCTCTCCATGTGTGACAGGGTGTTCAGACCAGGCTCTCCATGTGTGACAGGGTGTTCAGACCAGGCTCTCCATGTGTGACAGGGTGTTCAGACCAGGCTCTCCATGTGTGGCAGGGTGTTCAGGCCAGGATCTCCATGAGTGACAGGGTGTTCAGGCCAGGATCTCCATGAGTGACAGGGTGTTCAGGCCAGGCTCTCCAAGTGTATGACAGGGTGTTCAGGCCAGGCTCAACATGTGTGACAGGGTGTTCAGGCCAGGCTCAACATGCATGACAGGGTGTTCAGGCCAGGCTCTGCATGAGTAACAGGGTGTTCAGGCCAGGCTCTGCATGAGTAACAGGGTGTTCAGGCCAGGCTCTGCATGAGTAACAGGGTGTTCAGGCCAGGCTCTGCATGAGTAACAGGGTGTTCAGGCCAGGCTCTGCATGAGTAACAGGGTGTTCAGGCCAGGCTCTGCATGTGTGACAGGGTGTTCAGGCCAGGCTCAACATGTGTGACAGGGTGTTCAGGCCAGGCTCAACATGTGTGACAGGGTGTTCAGGCCAGGCTCAACATGTGTGACAGGGTGTTCAGGCCAGGCTCTGCATGAGTGACAGGGTGTTCAGGCCAGGCTCAACATGCATGACAGGGTGTTCAGGCTAGGCTTTGCATGAGTGACAGGGTGTTCATGCCAGGCTCAACATGCATGATAGGGTGTTCAGGCCAGGCTCAACATGCATGATAGGGTGTTCAGGCCAGGCTCAACATGCATGACAGGGTGTTCAGGCCAGGCTCTGCATGAGTGACAGGGTGTTCAGGCCAGGCTCAACATGTGTGACAGGGTGTTCAGGCCAGGCTCAACATGCATGATAGGGTGTTCAGGCCAGGCTCAACATGCATGACAGGGTGTTCAGGCCAGGCTCTGCATGAGTGACATGGTGTTCAGGCCAGGCTCAACATGTGTGACAGGGTGTTCAGGCCAGGCTCTGCATGAGTGTACATTATACATATAATTGGTCCAATTTTTAGTTGATAATTGTATACCATATCAATAACCTGGTAGATGCTGCAGAGTCATACCAGTAATAAAAGCAGAAGCTTTGAGGAGTCCTGATATTGTGTTGGCATTGTATGTGAAAGCCATTTATTCTTAAATTAAGGTATTACACTATATTGAGAAAATTATGTTCAGTTGATGGATTATTGAATAAAGTAACATTATTGGAAAATGTCATGCCACAAAGGTTTTTAAGTATAGCAATATAAAAGTATAGCATGTTCTCACTTTACCTGTTCCATGACATTTTCAAAACATATATTTTAGAAACCATTGGGTTTGATCTGACAAGGTGCTGTATGTGTGTTACATTTACTGTTGCGATGGTTTTCTTATTTTTGTGGTCATGGGATATGTCATCCTATGACAGGTAACAGTAAAATGTTCATAAAGATTATCATGTATACGAAAGAATTCTTCTAAGTTTGCCTTTGTATTCATCATTGGAAGTCTTCTCTTTGATGTATTATACTCATTATTATTAGATCCTTTGTAAGCTAAGTTGTACAGTATTAATTATCATCTTTTGTTGAATTGCTGCTGTTACTGATCAGTTTGCAGAAGTCTTTAAATTTTAAATACATCAGGTTTTTCATTATGGCTGTGATATTAATTCTTCTAAAATGTATAATATAAACAACTTTGGATAATCATTTTCAATTTGACTTAAACACAGATGACTATTAGTGTATGATGTACAGCAAAATCTTTGAAGTGCAAATGTTTTTACGTTTGACATATGGTGCTTGTAATATTTAGCTTACACTCTAATTTTTTGTGACTTGTTCATTTGGTATATGAATGAGTGGTCATATAGTTGTACACTAAAATAGAAAATCAGTAGCTCTTCCCCAGTACATAGAACCTTTGAAGAAATTCTGTACTGTACTAAAAAAGGATAAAATTCTACAAAAACATGTGATAGTGAGCCAAGTAAATATATTTTAGAAATTTTTATGCTCATTTTTTTTAATAATTTATAGAATAATAAATATTAAATTTGTAAAAACAAAAATAAGCTTGTTTTATCACACCTTGATTTTATGGCTTCTTTATGGTTTTCTAGGCATTCCACTCACTTTCATAGGTAAGCTTTTATTGGGTGTGTAAACAATATCCTAACCCTCAGGATAGGGTGACATTCAGTACTTCCATCACTTGTGCCACAGTGTCTAGCAATAAGACATCTTCATACTATTCAAAACCCTCTCAGACTGCTATGAAAAATTTAACTCAAATAATTAAAGGCTTCTAGTTATCCTAAATGGCCACTACCACCAAGAGTCGGTAGAAATAGCACAAGTGCAACCAACTACAACTTAGTGTAGTCCTCAGAACTTATTAAAAAAACAAAAACTGCAGGCAACACAAGTCACGTATCCCCAGCATGTATATTGACATTGTGAATGGAAAGACTAAAACCACATTGTAAAACATTTGAATTGCCAGTTTATTCTACATGTTTATTAGATTCCTAGACAGCTACCAGCTTTACTCCTAATTAGTTAGCAGATGACAAGTCACAATGTGGCTGAAGATATGTTGACCAAACCACACACTAGTTGATGGCGACGACGATGTTTCAGTCCGTCCTGGATTATTAAGTCTATTGTGACATTACCAATGGACCATTATCACAATCGACTTGATAATGGTCCAGGACAGATTGAAACATCGTCGTCCCTTCATCTTCTAGTATGTGATTTGGTCAATGTATCTGCTAATAAGTTTTCTTGTCACTAGGCTGAAAACTTTAGAAACAATAAAAAGTTTGAAGCCAAGAAGATAATTTTTGTTGCTCCCAAACGCACAAAACCCAACACAGAGGAAACTGCTAATTCCCAACACAATTGAGAACTAAAACTGTTTTCTTTACACGATCAAGAGATATTTATCATTCTGAGTTCAGTTACAGTGCCATCAATACATTATTACAATAATATATTTTATTTCAATATTTCTATCTTGCTGTCATTGCCATTAATATATCTTGGATGAACTATATTATAAAGTAATATTCTCATAAAGTATCAACCATCATCTGATTAAGATCATTCTTTCTACTTTTTTTACCACACGGTATTCAATTTACTTGACCCATTTATTAATTACAGTTTTACCCATTATAATTTAATTACAATATTCCCTTGCTATCCTTGCTAGTTATTTTACTTACGAGAACGTACAATGGGTTGTAATTACAGATTTTGGTGATTAAATGGTACATTCATGTAAAGCCCCAAAATGTACTATTGTTATTGTCATAATACTGAGCATTACTAAATACATTAATGGTAATACTGTAAGTCCACTTTCACATTAATCCCACATACTGAATGCACTCAAGCAGAAACCCTGAATTAAGCATTCGTCTAGTACAGTGCAACAGTTGTCAACTTGTAGATCAAAACCGCAAATTTTATACAGAAAATCTTGCCAGCAATGTCCCTCTTACAGTCGTGCATGTCCTTGTTGAATGTCCTGACTTCCAAGACGTGCGTGCGTCTAGCTTCTTGACTGTCCCTCGTGGTCATTTCACTTGACAGAATCCTTGACGAATTGGATACTTTTTATAACGTTCGGCCTAAGTGCTTTTGTTCTCGTGTTGGCATCCTTAGTAATATTTAGTGCCTTTTGAATATCCTGCAAATTTGATGGTGCTACATAGTCTCCCTGGTTTTGTGCCACCTTTTGATAATTACTTACCAGCAATGTACTACTGTACTACCAAATCATCATATTAGTAATTAGCTTAAATATAAGGTCTCAAAACAAACCCTGATGTTAATGCTTTACTGCAAGCACTCAACTCTTAAATTATATTTTGTAATAAACTTTTCTGTGGGGAGCCCCTTTGACTCTCTGGAGCTATCGAACAGATATGCGATATATTAGTCTGAGGCATTAGTCAATGAAGTTCTGCCTACCGGGGACCACGAGCCAGAACTACCTTAACTACCTCAGACGCCTGGGGAAAGGAAAACCCCGATCTCAAGCCTCCACTGCCTTGCGGCCATACCCACTTTTGGAAAAGGTTTCAAGAGTCATCCTCGAGGAAAAATCCGGAGCTGGAGCCCCTAAGGCAATTTGTTGTTGACTTTAACCTCGTTCTTGCAGTTCCTGCAACAGCGCTCGAACCAATCGTATTGGCGTTCGCCTTTCTATTGGAAACTTTCAGCACCGTGGAGGGGGAGGGGACCTGCTGCTTGGGTAACAGCTTCTCCTCCGTATCGACCTACCCTGGCTTGGGCCCTGAAGAGGCCACTCCAGACCGACACCCAGAGCGCAACTCCATAGTCTCCCGAGACTGAGTTATGCCTACTACTACTTGTCGTCGGTCTCGAGCTCATTATTGATGTGACGATGTACATTGAATTTTGTAACTTGCTTAACTAAATGAATTGTGGGGTTCAGTCCATGAGCCCATTATATCCTTCTGTAACCCTTTCCACTACCGCCCACAGGATTGGTATGGGATGCATTATACCTGAACTGAACAAAACTAACCTTCATTCTTTCCCAAGGTGCTGAATATAATGTTCTGATTGTACATTGTTCTGTTCTGAACATTGCATACATCACTTTTAATGCTAATGTTAACTCCTAGGATGATTAACCATCCTGTGAGATGGGGATGCAGTCATCGGGAGGATAAATCCTTCATGCAAACTGCACCTACTGTCAAGAAGAAGAAGAGACGAGGATAATAGATGAACTTATAGCTAGTTTTTTATCCATCTTGTGTAATCTTTCATATAGAATAGGGTTGCAGCACATTGCTGTGTATACCTAAGCTTATTAATAAAAAAAACTGTAGCTATTTACCTTATTTATTGGAATGTATAAATTGGTTTTGTATGAAAGCATATTTTGAGCCAGCGACCAGTACTGTCAGATGCAACACAAACAATTAAGCACCCCGCGATAGCAGCCACAGACTGACGATTTAAATGCGATGTTGTTGTTATAGATTCAGCTACTGGGAACAAAAAGTTCCAAGTAGCACGGGCTATGGTGAGCCCATAGAGGACTTACCTGGCACAGGAGTGGGGATGTAACTTGTTTAAATGCGAGCACAGCACGCTGTATATCCTTTCGTTTGGGAGCAACATGCACGACTTGAGTGCAAAGATCACATTCACTCCAAAAAAATCTTCCACTTACGGGCTGTTTATGCCCGTGTCACCCCGTGCCACCTCTTGGGTGGCTTAATCTTCATGAATCAATCACAAACAAGGAACTACGATTTCACAAAACAGATGTTTTTATTCACCCATGTGGGGCATAATGCACAGCTACCAAATTATCAACATTATCTTGGAGTCAGAATCCACCAATCACTGATAGTTGTACAACAAGTGGAAGCTAGCGCTTTGACCTGGGTTCGTATCCTGGCCGGGAAGGATTGACCGGGAGCCAATCCTTAACTTTTTTTTTATTATTATTATTTTCTACCACAGACGTGGCCACACATTTACAATGCTAACCAGCATATATACATTTTCTTCTGTCCTCCATGGACAGGGTTAGAGAAGTGTTAAACATATAGTTCAAGGGTTTATTGAACACTCAACCACAGAATTGTTCACCCAGTAGAGAATAGGTTGTTAAACGATTTAGCGGGTCGTATTCCGCGGAAAAATATAGGATTAAGGACCTGCCGAAACGCTATGCATGCTATAGTGGCTTTACAAGAATTTAAGAACTCTTTTATATATAAATAAAAAAAAATTAAAAAAAAAATCCGCAGACGAATCTTCCTGTGTGCGATGAGACTTGTATCTGGCATAATTAAAATATTATATTAAATAATTAGTTTATTAGACAATATGTGATATTCAGAGATCTACACGTTACTTTAGAAAGGCCTATAACGCATATAAATATTAATTAACACACTCTTGGCGCTATAAGCTAGGAATTTAAATTTGGCGTACAAATAATTTTAGGCAGGGGGTCTCTGGGTCGGTTGGACGCTAACGGGTCATCAACTATGACCCCGCCAGTCGTCAGGAAGCAGCGGCGGCGTGCTGTGAGTCCCTCCCGTGTAGGTAAGGCTGATACTTTTTTTTTTTTATCTGAGCAATTGGGAGGTACGCATGAATATTATTCATTTATTTATTTATATACAAGACGGTACGTTGGGGGTTAACAGAGAACATAGAAATTAAGTTGAATTTACATTCTTGTAAAGCCCCTAGCACGCATAGCGTTTGGGCAAAATATATAGTCTACCTCCACCGACAATGCTTAATGCATTATACATTTGTTCGCTATTATAACATTGAGTTTTGTTATGTCTCCGAGGGTCACTGTTTCCGTATTTTTTTTTCATCCGGGTTGTGTAGTATTCAAATGTTTGTGTTCCACTATTGCTAAATAGTCTGTCCTCTCACGGATATACCTTGAGGCTACCTTGAGGTGCTTCCGGGGCTTAGTGTCCCCGCGACCCGGTCGTCGACCAGGCCTCCTGGTTGCTGGACTGATCAACCAGGCTGTTAGACGCGGCTGCTCGCAGCCTGACGTATGAGTCACAGCCTGGTTGATCAGGTATCCTTTGGAGGTGCTTATCCAGTTCTCTCTTGAACACTGTGAGGGGTTTGCCAGTTATGCCCCTTATGTGTAGTGGAAGCGTGTTGAACAGTCTCGGGCCTCTGATGTTGATAGAGTTCTCTCTCAGAGTACCTGTTGCACCTCTGCTTTTCAACGGGGGTATTCTGCACATCCTGCCATGTCTTCTGGTCTCATGTGGTGTTATTTCTGTGTGCAGGTTTGGGACCAGCCCCTCAATTATTTTCCACGTGTAAATAATTATGTATCTCTCCCGCCTGCGCTCAAGGGAGTACAGATTTAGGCTCTTTAGTTGGTCCCAGTAATTTAGATGTTTTACTGAGTGGATTCTAGCAGTAAAGGATTTCTCTGCACGCTCTCTAGGTCAGCAATTTCTCCAGCTTTGAAAGGGGCTGTCATTGTGCAGCAGTACTCCACTCTAGAGAGCACAAGCGTTTTGAAAAGTATCATCATCGGTATAGCATCTCTAGTGTGAAAAGTTCTTGTTATCCAACCTGTAATTTTTCTTGCAGTTGTGACGGCTACTTTATTGTGTTCTTTAAAGGTAAGGTCTTCCGACATGAGTACACCCAGATCCTTTACATTGCCTTTTCGTTCTATGTTATGATTTGCCTGAGTTTTGTACGTGGTTTCTGTTTTTATATTTTCAATTTTTCCGTAGCGCATGAGCTGGAACTTATCCTCGTTAAACATCATATTATTTTCTGTAGCCCATAGAAAGACCTGATCTACATCTGATTGGAGGTTTGCCGTGTCCTCTATGTTGCCAACTCTCATGAAAATCCTAGTGTCATCTGCAAAGGATGATACAGTGCTATAGGTTGTGTTCTGGTCTATGTCCGATAGGAGGATGAGAAAAAGTACTGGAGCAAGCACAGTACCCTGGGGGACTGAGCTCTTCACGGTTGATGGGCTGGATTTTATTTTGTTGACTATTACACATTGGGTTCTGTTAGTCAGGAAATTGTAGATCCATCTGCCTATTTTCCCGGTAATTCCTTTTGAACGCATTTTATGTGCAATAACACCATGGTCACATTTATCAAAAGCTTTTGCGAAATCTGTGTAAATTACATCAGCGTTTTGTTTGTCTTCCATAGCATCTAATGCCATATCATAGTGGTCCAGCAACTGCGACAGGCAAGAGCGCCCTGTTCTGAAACCATGTTGTCCGGGGTTATGGAGATGCTGTGATTCCATGTATTTTGTGATCTTACTTCTTAGCACTCTCTCAAAAATTTTTATGATGTGCGATGTTAGTGCTATCGGTCTGTTATTTTTTGCCTCTGCCTTATTTCCTCCTTTATGGAGTGGTGCTATCTCTGCTGTTTTTAGTATGTCAGGGATAACGCCAGTGTCTAGGCTTTGTCTCCACAGAATGTGAAGGGCCTGCGATAGTGGTTTTTTACAGTTCTTGATGAATATGGAGTTCCAAGAATCCGGGCCTGGTGCAGAGTGCATAGGCATACTGTTTATGGCTTCTTCAAAATCTAGTGGGGATAGGGCTACGTCTGATATATGATTTGATGTTGGTATCATATCCATGAAAAAATCATTTGGGTTATCAATCTTTAGTGCATTTAATGGCTCGCTGAAAACAGAGTCGTACTGCTTCCTCAGTAACTCGCTCATTTCTTTGTTGTCATCGGTGAAAGTTCCATCTCCCTTTCGCAGGGGCCCGATACTAGATGTGGTTTTTTATCTTGATTTTGCATAGGAGAAAAAATATTTCGGATTTCTCTCTATTTCACTGATGGCCTTTTGCTCTCTTTGCCTCTCCTGGGTTTTGTATGATTCTTGTAGCTTGAGTTCAATTGTTTCTATTTCTCTACTTAACCTTCTTCGCCGTTCTTGAGATAGGGTGCGACTCTCAAGTTGTTCCGCGATTCGTTTTCTTCGCCTATATAGGGAACGACGTTCCCGTTCCAATCTGCATCTCTTTCTCTTTTTTCTTAGGGGTATGCGGTTTGAACATATTTCTAGTGCTACTGAGCTTATTTTTTCCAAGCACTGGTTCAGGTTTGCATTTCCTAGCTGTTCTTCCCAGTTTATTTCTGTGAAGTCCTGGTTTATTTGCTCCCAGTTTATCCGTTTATTATTGAAGTTGAATTTGCTGAAATCTCCTCCACCGGGAATCTGGACTGGTTTTGAAGGTCCATTCCCTATGGTTGTCAGAACTTCAATTAAGTTGTGATCTGAGTAACAGGTATTTGTAATCATTATGTTCCCGATCAACTCATCATTATTAGTGAAAATGAGGTCCAGCGTGTTCTCCTTCCTAGTTGGTTCTACTATTTGCTGGTTTAAGGCAAACCTATCGCACATCCGTAGCAGATCATTTGCATGTGCCTGTTCATTTAGGCTACTTCCTGGTATTCTTTCTGATATTACTGTATTAGCCAGGTGCTTCCATTTCAGGTGCCGTAGGTTGAAGTCCCCAAGCAGGATGATGTTCGGAGCTGGATTTGTGAGGTTTTCCAAGCAGTGCTCTATTTTCATTAGTTGGTCTTTAAACTGCTGAGGGCACCAGTTTCAAAACGTTATGAAAAACGTGAATTTAAAGTGTCCTCTTATACCCTCTGCGCGTACGCCGGAGAACTCAAACAGAAAACGAAACAGTACGTCACTTTTGTGAGTCGATTTCATTTCAAATTACGTCCAAATTTGGCCATAGCGCGCATACCAGCCAAAAGTGACGTTATTTTTAAGAGGACGGGTTGGCTAAACACCTCAAATGATATGGTGGAAGTGCTGATAGTCAAAATAGAGATCCTAAATGTAGTTGTTGTCCTTGTATATAAGTCACCGGAGGCAAACCCTCCAGTAAACAGCTCAGTACAGATGAGTGTGTCTTTGATGTAGAGGCTGACCCCACCCTGAAGCCGGTGTTTCCTATCACATCTGAAGAGATTGTATTCTGAGATCCATATTTCACCATCAAGGTAGTCCTTTGTGTGAGTTTCCGTTAGGGCTGCAAACACTGCATTTGCCTCATGAAGGAGACCATCTATAAAGTGAACTTTGTTGGATTTGCGTGTTTTTATACCCTGGATGTTGGCAAATATAAATGATGTTATCGTGTTAGTGGAAGTGCTGGATGCTTTAATTGGTGTTAATATCTGAGGCTCTGGTAAGGAGGCCACTGTGTTTGCGTCCTCTCTAGCATTTGACCGAGTTGGTGGTAGAGTCTGGTCATTGTGGAAGATTTTGAGGATCATGATTTGCCAACATTATATGGGTAGGATATTATGTAGAATACACTTCCCCAGTGTTAAACCACCCCGCCGTCAGACTAGGCTCGTTAACGCGGCGGTCGATTATCCCCCCCCCCCCCCCTCCCTCGCCACCTCCCAAGACGCATCGACTTTCATGTACTGTGCATTAAAATTTGTTTTTATCGTGTATAAATTAATTTTATTTATGTTTAATTAGGCGTATAGTAGGTTCGGTATTTAGGTTCTGTTGGCAATTATTTGCACTTGAAGTATGTGGAGGAAGAAGCATTTACAGTTGCCTGTCCTCAGGCCAGGCTTGTCAAGGGTCTACCCCCCCCCCCCCCATTTGCAGCTGTATTTTAAAACCCAGCAGAGTTTTGGCGTTTACGGCTTCGGCGGGTAGGCGGTTCCACGGGTTTACAACCCTATGGGTGAAAAGACATCTCCTGTTTCCTGTTCAACATTCTGACTTGAGATTGATCCCGTTGCTCCTTGTTCGTGTAACATCTGACCTTTTGAAGACATTGTTCTGATCGACAAATTGTTTAGTATTTTAAAGGTTTCTATGAAGTCATGCCTGGTTTGTGGTGTTAGCCCTGTGGCCCTCAACCGTTCCTGATACGAGAGATGACTAAGCTCTGGTATAATTTTTGTCGTAAGACATGGCTCCAGAGCAGCTATGACTTTCTGAAGACGAGGTCCCCATGCCTGGAAGCAATCATTCATGTGGGGGTGCATCAGAAACTTATACAATTGAATGTCTACTTTCTTTTCCTTGAAGGTAAAGGTACGCATGATTATTCCCAGGGTTTGGTTTGCTTTTTTACTGCCGCTCCCACTTGTACAACTATCAGTGATTGGTGTATTCTGGCTCCAAGATAATGTTGAGGATTTGGTAGTTGTGGTGTGTATTGTTATGCCTCACGTGATGAATTCTGACTACAAGGTCTTTTTCTTCATCTATCTGTTGAAAGGTAGTGCTGTCAATTTGGTAGTTGTGACGTGGATTATGCCCCACATGCAAGGTCTTGCATTTATCGACATTAAAATGTCATCTGACCATTTGTGGAGTTCATGTAGATCTCTTTGTAAGGTTTCAATATGACTTTCACTTCCCACTTTACCATAGATCTTAGTGTCATCTGCAAATTTGATGATGTGGTTTGTAATATTCTCATCTATGTCATTGATATATATGACAAAAAGGGTTGGCCCCAAAATGGACCCCTGTGGCACCCCACTTAGCACATTGATGGGGGGTTGAGTGAGATATTTGCTTGCTAGGCTTACGATTACACAAATGTTCGGCGTCCAGTTACATAACTGGTTGGGGTCCAGTTACACAACTGGTTGGGCTCCGGTTACACAACTGGTTGGGCTCCAGTTACACAACTGGTCAGGCTCCGGTTACACAACTGGTTGGGCTCCGGTTACACAACTGGCGGGGCTCTGGTTACAAAACTGGTCGGGCTCCAAGGGTGTCATTTGGGCTTCGGGTTGTGCATGGTTGGGCGTCAGTTCGTTCATGGTTGTGATCCAGGGGTTCTTTGGTTCGTTCATGCTAGGCTTGCGGTTACACAACTAGACGGGCTCCGGTTACACAACTGGTCGGGCTCTGGTTACTTAACTGGCTGGGGTCTGGTTACACAACTGGTCGGGCTCCGGTTAAATAACTGGTCGGGCTCCGGTTACACAACTGGTCGGGCTCCGGTTAAATAACTGGTCGGGCTCCGGGGGTGTCACTTGGGCTTCGGGTTGTGCATGGTCGGGCTTCGGTTCGTACATGGTTGTGCTCCAGGGGGTTGTTTGTGTACTAGTGCTCCCGGTTTGTTTGCTAGGGCTCTATGGTTATAGGTTTGCTAGAAATCCGGGTTTCTTTTTTTCGTATATAGCTAATTTTTTTTTTTTTTTGCTATGGCTTGATAGTTGGTTTCTAGGGCAAGGGGAGGGTTTTAGGTAAGGCTAAGGAGATTTTTGCTTGGTCGAGCTAGGAATGGGGTTTGGTTGGGATCTGGGGCTATTTAGCTTAGTGGGGGGGGGGGGTAGATGAGATGTATACTTGCTAGGCTTGCGGTTACACAACTGGACAGGGTCTGGTTACACAACTGGTCGGGCTCCGGTTACACAATTGGTCGGGCTCCGGTTACACAACTGGTCGGGCTCCGGTTACACAACTGGTCGGGCTCCGGGGGTGTCACTTGGGCTTCGGGTTGTGCATGGTCGGGCTTCGGTTCGTACATGGTTGTGCTTCAGAGGTTGTTTGGTTCGTTCATGCTAGGCTTGCGATTACACAACTGGCCGGGGTCTGGTTACACAACTGGTCGGGCTGCGGTTACACAACTGGTCAGGCTCCGGTTAAATAACTGGTCGGGCTCCGGGGGTGTCACTTGGGCCTCGGGTTGTGCATAGTCGGGCATTGGTTCATGCATGGTTGTGCTCCAGTGGGTTGTTTGTGTACTTAATCAAACTAGAAATGCTCTACAAATCAAGGGGCCCAGAATGTAGAATGACCTTCCCAACCATGTTAAAGACTGTACCTCTCTCAACCAGTTTAAGTTAAAAGCGAAGCTATACCTAATAAATTCCCTGTAACCTACCTTACCCTTCTATTGTCAACCAATGTCTGTTTTTTTCTTTAAAGAGCGCTGTTTGTCGACATAATTGTATTTGTGCTGCTTTTTCATCTATGTTTTCATTTCTTGTTTTCATTCTACTCATTATGCTCAATTAGTATTAAGCTTGTCATTTAAGTTTATCATGCCCGAAACGCTTTGCGTAATAGTGGCTTTAGGCATTGTATGTACTAGCTCTACATATAAGTCAACCAATCCTTGTAAAAATTTATTGTATGTATGTACCTTACCTAAATAAAATTGTATTGTATTGTATTGTATTGTATTGTATTGTATTGTACTAGTGCTCCAGGTTTGTTTGCTAGGGCTCTATGGATATATGTTTGCTAGAAATCCGAGTTTCTTTTTTTTTCGTACATAGCTAATTGTTTTTGTTTGCTATGGCTCGATAGTTGGTTTCTAAGGCGAGTGGAGGGTTTTAGGTAGGGCTAAGGAGATTTTTGTTTGGTCGAGCTAGGAATGGGGTTTGGTTGGGATCTGGGGCTATTTAGCTTAGTGGGTTCTTATCTTGAGGTTATCTTGAGATGATTTCGGGGCTTTTAGTGTCCCCGCGGCCCGGTCCTCGACCAGGCCTCAACCCCCAGGGGGTCCGTCTAATTACCACAAGCTACCACAAACTACACAAACTTCAGAAAGCTTCCTGGCAATACGTTAGTAATGAATAAATATGATATATTAAGTTAGGCTGACCTAACCTATCCTAAACTATCCTAACCTAACCTAACCTAACTTAACCAAACCTAACCTAACCTAACCTAACCTAACCGAAGCTTGGATCGTCGACTTGATTTGGCGTCACCAGCTTTTTATTTTCGTCTAATTTCTTTATAAAAAGATACTTTTTCAGATTAAAATTATGTTTTTTCGTGTTGTACATTCAGCACCAACATTATAATGAGTAAATATATCATATTTATTCATTACTAACGTATTGCCAGGAAGCTTTCTGAAGTTTGTGGTAGCTTGTGGTAATTAGACGGACCGCCCCCAGGAAGCAGCCCGTGACAGCTGACTAACGCCGAGGTACCTATTTTACTGCTAGGTAACAGGGGCATAGGGTAAAAGAAACTGCCCAATGTTTCTCGCCGGCGCCTGGGATTGAACCCAGGACCACAGGATCACAAGTCCAGCGTGCTGTCCGCTCGGCCGACCGGCTCCCAACCGGCTCGGTGGGGGGGTTAGATGAGATGTATACTTGCTAGGCTTGCGGTTACACAACTGATCGGGCTCCGGTTACACAACTGGTTGGGCTCCGGTTACACAACTGGTCGGGCTCTGGTTAAATAACTGGTCGGGCTCCGGTTAAATAACTGGTCGGGCTCCGGGGGTGTCACTTGGGCTTCGGGTTGTGCATGGTCGGGCTTCGGTTCGTACATGGTTGGGCTTCGGTTCGTACATGGTTGTGCTTCAGAGGTTGTTTGGTTCGTTCATGCTAGGCTTGCGGTTACACAACTGGCCGGGGTCTGGTTACACAACTGGTCGGGCTCCGGTTACACAACTGGTCGGGCTCTTGTTAAATAACTGGTCGGGCTCCGGGGGTGTCACTTGTGCCTCGGGTTGTGCATGGTCGGGCTTTGGTTCATGCATGGTTGTGCTCCAGTGGGTTGTTTGTGTACTAGTGCTCCAGGTTTGTTTGCTAGGGCTCTATGGATATATGTTTGCTAGAAATCCGGGTTTCTTTTTTTCGTACATAGCTAATTGTTTTTGTTTGCTATGGCTCGATAGTTGGTTTCTAGGGCAAGTGGGGGGTTTTAGGTAGGGCTAAGGATATTTTTGTTTGGTCGAGCTAGGAATGGGGTTTGGTTGGGATCTGGGGCTATTTAGCTTAGTGGGGGGGGTTAGATGAGATGTATACTTGCTAGGCTTGCGGTTACACAACAGATTGGGCTCCGGTTACACAACTGATTGGGCTCCGGTTACACAACTGATTGGGCTCCGGTTACACAACTGGTCGGGCTCCGGTTAAATAACTGGTCGGGCTCCGGTTACACAACTGGTCGGGCTCCGGTTAAATAACTGGTCGGGCTCCGGGGGTGTCACTTGGGCTTCGGGTTGTGCATGGTTGGGCTTCGGTTCGTACATGGTTGTGCTTCAGAGGTTGTTTGGTTCGTTCATGCTAGGCTTGCGGTTACACAACTGGCTGGGGTCTGGTTACACAACTGGTCGGGCTCCGGTTACACAACTGGTCGGGCTCCGGTTAAATAACTGGTCGGGCTCCGGGGGTGTTACTTGGGCTTCGGGTTGTGCATGATCAGGCTTCGGTTCATGCATGGTTGTGCTCCAGGGGTTGTTTGTGTACTAGTGCTCCAGGTTTGTTTGCTAGGGCTCTATGGTTATATGTTTGCTAGAAATCCGGGTTTCTTTTTTTTCGTACATGGCTAATTTTTTTTGTTTGCTATGGCTCCATAGTTAGTTTCTAGAGCAAGTGGGGGTTTTAGGTAGGGTTAACTAGATTTTTGTTTGGTCGAGCTAGGAATGGAGTTTGGTTGGGATCTGGGGCTGTTTAGCTTGGTGGGGATTAGACGAGATGTATACTTGCTAGGCTTGCGGTTACACAACTGGACGGGCTCCGGTTACACAACTGGTCGGACTCCGGTTACACAACTGGTCGGGCTCCGGGGGTGTCACTTGGGCCTCGGGTTGTGCATGGTCGGGCTTCAATTCATGCATGGTTGTGCTCCAGGGGTTGTTTGTGTACTAGTGCTCCAGGTTTGTTTGCTAGGGCTCTATGGTTATATGTTTGCTAGAAATCCGGGTTTCTTTTTTTTCGTATATAGCTATTTTTTTTGTTTTGTTTGCTATGGCTTGATAGTTGGTTTCTAGGGCAAGGGGAGGGTTTTACGTAGGGCTAAAGAGATTTTTGTTTGGTCAAGCTAGGAATGGGGTTTGGTTGGGATCTGGGGCTATTTAGCTTAGTGGAGGGGTTAGATGAGATGTATACTTGCTAGGCTTGCGGTTACACAACTGGACAGGGTCTGGTTACACAACTGATCGGGCTCCGGTTACACAACTGGTCGGGCTCCGGTTAAATAACTGGTCGGGCTCCGGTTACACAACTGGTCGGGCTCCGGTTAAATAACTGGTCGGGCTCCGGTTAAATAACTGGTCGGGCTCCGGGGGTGTCACTTGGGCTTCGGGTTGTGCATGGTCGGGCTTCTGTTCGTACATGGTTGTGCTTCAGAGATTGCTTGGTTCGTTCATGCTAGGCTTGCGGTTACACAACTGGCTGGGGTCTGGTTACACAACTGGTCGGGCTCCGGTTACACAACTGGTCGGGCTCCGATTAAATTACTGGTCGGGCTCCGGGGGTGTCACTTGGGCTTCGGGTTGTGCATGGTCAGGCTTTGGTTCATGCATGGTTGTGCTCCAGGGGTTGTTTGTGTACTAGTGCTCCAGGTTTGTTTGCTAGGACTCTATGGTTATATATTTGCTAGAAATCCGGGTTTCTTTTTTTCGTACATGGCTAATTTTTTTTGTTTGCTATGGTTCCATAGTTAGTTTCTAGAGCAAGTGGGGGGTTTTAGGTAGGGTTAACTAGATTTTTGTTTGGTCGAGCTAGGAATGGAGTTTGGTTGGGATCTGGGGCTGTTTAGCTTGGTGGGGGTTAGACGAGATGTATACTTGCTAGGCTTGCGGTTACACAACTGGACGGGCTCCGGTTACACAACTGGTCGGGCTCCGGTTACACAACTGGTTGGGCTCCGGTTAAATAACTGGTCGGGCTCCGGGGGTGTCACTTGGGCTTCGGGTTGTGCATGGTCGGGCTTCTGTTCGCACATGGTTGTGCTTCAGAGATTGTGTGGTTCATTCATGCTAGGCTTGCGGTTACACAACTGGCTGGGGTCTGGTTACACAACTGGTCGGGCTCCGGTTACACAACTGGTCGGGCTCCGGTTAAATAACTGGTCGGGCTCCGGGGGTGTCACTTGGGCTTCGGGTTGTGCATGGTCAGGCTTCTGTTCGTACATGGTTGTGCTTCAGAGATTGTTTGGTTCGTTCATGCTAGGCTTGCGGTTACACAACTGGCTGGGGTCTGGTTACACAACTGGTCGGGCTCCGGTTACACAACTGGTCGGGCTCCGGTTAAATAACTGGTCGGGCTCCGGGGGTGTTACTTGGGCTTCGGGTTGTGCATGGTCAGGCTTCGGTTCATGCATGGTTGTGCTCCAGGGGTTGTTTGTGTACTAGTGCTCCAGGTTTGTTTGCTTGGGCTCTATGGTTATATGTTTGCTAGAAATCCGGGTTTCTTTTTTTCGTACATGGCTAATTTTTTTTGTTTGCTATGGCTCCATAGTTAGTTTCTAGAGCAAGTGGGGGGTTTTAGGTAGGGTTAACTAGATTTTTGTTTGGTCGAGCTAGGAATGGAGTTTGGTTGGGATCTGGGGCTGTTTAGCTTGGTGGGGGTTAGACGAGATGTATACTTGCTAGGCTTGCGGTTACACAACTGGACTTGCTCCGGTTACACAACTGGTTGGGCTCCGGTTACACAGCTGGTCGGGCTCCGGTTAAATAACTGGTCGGGCTCCGGGGGTGTCACTTGGGCTTCGGGTTGTGCATGGTCGGGCTTCTGTTCGCACATGGCTGTGCTTCAGAGATTGTTTGGTTCGTTCATGCTAGGCTTGCGGTTACACAACTGGCTGGGGTCTGGTTACACAACTGGTCGGGCTCCGGTTACACAACTGGTCGGGCTCCGGTTAAATAACTGGTCGGGCTCCGGGGGTGTCACTTGGGCCTCGGGTTGTGCATGGTCGGGCTTCGGTTCATGCATGGTTGTGCTCCAGGGGTTGTTTGTGTGCTAGTGCTCCAGGTTTGTTTGCTAGAGCTCTATGGTTATATGTTTGCTAGAAATCCAGTTTTCTGGATTTCTAGCAAATCTGGGGCTGTTTAGCTTGGTGTGGGTTAGACGAGATGTATACTTGCTAGGCTTGCGGTTACACAACTGGTCGGGCTCCGGTTACACAACTGGTTGGGCTCCGGTTACACAACTGGTCGGGCTCCGGTTACACAACTGGTCGGGCTCCGGTTACACAACTGGTCGGGCTCCGGTTACACAACTGGTCGGGCTCCGGTTAAATAACTGGTCGGGCTCCAGTTACACAACTGGTCTGGCTCCGGTTAAATAACTGGTCGGGCTCCGGGGGTGTTACTTGGGCTTCGGGTTGTGCATGGTCGGGCTTCGGTTGTGATCCAGGGGTTGAATGCTAGTGCCTTATGTTTCTTTGCTAGATAATGTTTTTTTTCTTTGCTATGACTAAGTGCATGTTTATTTTCTAGAGCCCCTTTGTTGTATTTTTGCAAGAGTTTGTAACAGTTCTAGTAGCGAGTAGATTATCCCAATAATATACTCGCTCCAAATGTATACTCCATTGTTAATATTCCTGTCAACCTTTGGAGATGAATGAGGTGAGGCATTGCCCGGGCAACTCGGTGAGGTGTTGCCCGAGCAATGCCTCACCTCATTCATCTCCAAAAGTTG